>NW_015386900.1:429528-451919 GCF_001527695.2 Protobothrops mucrosquamatus
CTATAAGTGGACTTGAACCCAGTGTCAGGCCCTAGTCCTAACCACTGCACAGGTTTGGCTCTCTTTTACCCAAACAAATCTATCATCTTCCATCTAGAATTTCCTTGAATTTATCTCCCTTTTTGAAAGAAATTTTCACAGTACATTTTCTGAATGTAAACTTCTGGAAAATAATAGAGGATAATTTATCTGCTCAATATTGTGTCTTAGGCTACAAAGCTTCTGCCCTTGGAGGGATTGTTTGGGATCTTCTCTCAGTGGGAGATTAGAACTTTGATCATTCATAAATAATGGTGAATATTTAAAGAACTTGGTGGTAGTGCTGGCATTAGTGCTTCTGAGTATATAGTTACCTAGAAGCAAAGATTTGTAGCTCTGATTCCCTTCCTAGATTACAATCCAACTCAGCCTGTTCCTAATTACCCTGCATTAATAGGAAATCCGTTTTATCTGCTTCAATCAGCAGTTGCAAAGCGTTCCCATGTTTTATTTGTTTTGATGTCCTTGATGCACTTCCAACAAGGCCAATCTGACCTTTAGACTACATTTTCAATTCATTTTTACTAGAGATTGTCATATTATGGTCCTAACATAGCTAGCACAAAGAATTGCTGTTCCAAAAAGAGATTGAATGAGACTATATAACTGCTGGAACAGGTAACATGGAGACAGGGACTTGCTGACTATTTTTTACAAAGATTGTTATTTGTGAGTTCCCTTTGCTGGTCATTTGTGATTGATTGATTGAATGATTGATTTCTGAGCTTTGCAATTTCTGCTCCACCGCCCTAGATCTCACATCATCAGTAAGTTATACATAGCCTTTGGATTGTCATTTTTAAGGACTATAGGCCATTGCTTTAAAAATGAAGTCTGAATCATATTGATCAAAATATCTGAATCATATCAGATACTGTGATAAATACAGATTAGGTTATGGCTGCAACCTGACAATATTGCATGCCTTTTAAATGAATTAGCAATACAAGAATAGCCAAACTGACATCCTGAATCCACTTCCAAGTATGCGTGATATTTATAGTCCATGCCAATTTTGCATGTGTTCATTTCTAAATCAATTCATTTCCATTTCCACACACATCTTCATCTTTTAAAAAAAATATGCAGATAAAAATTACATAGGAACACATTTTAAACTACCATGACATTTTGCACATGCCTTTGCATGTGTTTTGAGTAGAACAATATTAAGAATTAGCAGCCTTCCAATTTCTAGAAGCCTTTCAGCTGCTTCCCCTCAGAATAAAGTAAAGGTGAAAAGAAGTTTACTTTGGCACCTGATAATGCTTTTTATTTTTTCTCTCTTGGGTTACAAAAGGAAAAAAAACAATTTTAAGGTTAGCAGGAGAGCATGGAGGATGGCAGAAAGTTGAAATCATGAGACCTCTCTAGTTTCTCAACTTGGCCTATCTCCTGAAACTCAGAAAACCAGGAGCCTAGGCATCAAGACACAATGACATTGATCTGTACAACACAGAGAGATTAAAGTCACCAGGCAATTGCAACTTGGGTCACTACATCACAAACAATCAAGAAAGGACACACAAACAGAATAGAGAAAATAGAATTTTGCTCACTGTTGTTTCTGTGTAGACAAGGGTCTTTCAAGAATAAGGATAAGCACTATGAAGAATGGTTGCAAGAACTGGGTATGGCTAGCCTAGCGAAAAGAAGGACTAAGGGTGACATGATAGCAGTATTCCAGTATTTAAGGGGCTGCCACAGAAAAGAGGGGCTCAACTTATTTTCCAACACACCAGAGGGCAACACAAGAAACAATGGATGAAAACTGGTCAAGGAGACAAGCAACCTGGAATTAAGGAGAAGCTTCCTAAAAGTGAGAACAAATAACCAGTGGAATGGCTTGCCTTCAGAAGTTGTGGGAGCTCCATCACTCGAGGTTTTTAGAGAAGAAACTAGACAGCCATGTGTCTGAAATGGTATAGAGACCCTGCTTAAGTGGAGGGTTGGACTAGAAGACCTCAAAGGTCCCTTCCAGCTCTATTCTGATTGATTGACCTCCATAGTTATTATTTTAACAAGAAAAGCCAGAAGTAAAGGAATATATGTATATTTGTTTTGTGTGTGTGTGTGTGTGTTTGTGTGTATGTATAAGTAAGTATATGCCCTTGTTTTGAAGCCTTTCTTTGAGAAATGGAAGTTATCAGTCTCAGAGAAAGTACTGTAAGAGTCAGAGGGATTCTTCTGTACTTATCCCCCTATCTATTTCCATTTAATTTAAAGAAAAAGCATAGCAGTCTTGAAATAGTTTTCAAGGGAGAAGAGAATGTTGGTAAACATTTCACGTGTGAGTCCCAATGCGCTTGCATTTAACTAATTATGCGGTAGCCAAGGGATATAAACATATTTTCTCTTGCCAGCAGCCAGTAGCCTCTCCCCAAATTAATTAATGAAACGAATTAAAATAAATGTTAATAAATTGCTCCTTAAAATATTTATATTAACACTAATTAAATGAAATAAGTGCAGGAGGAGGGAACTCGTTTCACAATACATTCGCTTTTGGTTTTGGGTTGTGTTTTTTTTTAATAGTGGTTCTAGTGTTGTCTCTGAAAAAAATCCTACCCTTCAGAAACTCTTGGAGATTTTCTCTTTCTCCTGGGCAAAAAAATTGTCTTTTTAAATTGCTTGTAAATTGTGTGGGATATTTTAAAAGGGCATCTGTCCTTGTCCAGCTCTTAGAACTTTGAAGTTCTAAGTAGGGGGGTTGCTTTCATCAAAAAGCTGACGCTTCAAGTGGCCTTTTAAAACAATGCAGTAAATATCACTCCCCATCTAGAGATTATAGGTGATTCTTCTTCTAAAGGTTGTAGCAGATGGTTGGGTTTGAGTCCGTTTCAGTCCTGGAGTCACTCTTAACTGATTTAGTTCATGATGAGATGCTTGTCACTTCAGAAGCTAAATTGGGAGTGATCTACACAGACCTAGTTCTCAAAGCTCAGAATAACCTTTTGTTCTAAAGTGATAATTTACAGGGGGTGGGGGAGAGAAAACCAAATCTATTTGGGTCCACTTTGCTGATTACAGGAGACAATCACTGGCCATGTAGAATCAACTGACCATAGTTTTGCACCTCCTCTCTAGGCAAGACTGAACAATGTGTCCTGATTTTTCTCAAAATACTCTGAAACTTGTTTTTCTTATAATTTGGGACTTTTAAAGGACTCAAGAGTTTGGAAGCAGGAAATTATACATCCTTAGATCTGCCTCCCTGCTGATAACCAAATCAGGAACAAGACCCAATGAGAACAGAACAAGAACGGAAGAGTTGTCAAGCCAAAACACTTTTTTTTCATTTCTTAGGTTAGCAGTTTTGGGAAAGAAATTAAAGGGGTTGGGAGGGAGAAATGTGTGGGGTGGGGAGAAGAGGTAAGATTTGCATTAAGCTGCTCTGCTTAATTTCCCTTTTAATGTTACTGCTTCTTGATGGGGCTCTTGCTAGGCCAAGCTGGAGAGATGATAAATAGCAAGCTGGCCTGCTAAAGCAGTGGTTCTCAACCTTTTTAATGCCGCGACCCCAACCGGTCGTAAGTCGAGGACTAAACCGGTCGTAAGTTGAGGACTAAACCGGTCGTAAGTCGAGGACTAAACCGGTCGTAAGTCAAGGACTACCCAACCGGTCGTAAGTCGAGGACTTTCCCTGCCCGGGAGCACCGCACATGCGTGGTTCCGCCCCCTGCGCTGGCCGAGGCATAGCTGGCAAGTGGCAGAGACGGAGCAGGCCGACCACCAGCTGGCCCAGCCCAAGGGAGGTAAGGCACCCACCGGAAAAGGGGAAAAAATGGCGGACAAAAAAAAATGGCGGACAAAAAAAATGGCGGACAGCCTTGCTTGGCGACCCCCATGAAATGGTCGATCAACCCCAAATGGGGTCCCAACCCACAGGTTGATAACCACTGTGCTAAAGGCTGTGAACATCTCCACCAGCCTTAGCTCTTCCTTCTCTTACAGAGAGCTTCATCACTCTATAATGATAGCAATATAGGAGAACATTTGTAGCTCAGGGTGAAATGAGGGATCCTTGGTGCTCTCTGAGCTTGCTTGTTTTCTTGCAGATGTTTCATTACACAAACTAGGTAACGTCATCAGTGCTAGTCACTAGCACTGATGATGTTACGTAGTTTGGGTAATGAAACATCTGCAAGAAAACAAGAAACTTCAACAGCACCAAGGACCTTTCACTCTATGATGATTCTGCCTTGGGATTTCCATTTTCTTATAAACAGAGATTTGATGGCCTAATAAAGCAGTAGAAGAAGGGGAGGAAGAAATAAATGTGACTTAAAATAAATGAGGGTGTATAATTTGAATTTGGGGGGGGATCTAAATCATGGTTGCTTGCCTGGGCCGCTGAATGAAGAGGATTTTTTTTATTATCTTGAGGGGCCACATTACTCGCTCTCCAGGGCCTTTGCAGCCCATAGGCCAGAGGTTGGACACGCCCGATGTCCTAAATAAACTGTGGATCAGAGTTAAACATAAACATAAGGCTTTTTCTTATTGTGATCACATTCATAGCTTTCTTTTCCTTGAAAAAAAAAGTAGATTAGTATAAAAGAGGTTGGGGTAAAAAAAAAAATAGAGTCCACTGCTATCTGGCATTTTCAGAACTACAAAATTATGCACAAACATATGTTTTGAGAAAGTTACATTAAAAGAAGGGTTGTAGGATTGTGGTCTTTCTATACTTCTAATAAAAAAATACGTTGAGGTTGTGCAGTGCTCGGGTTCAGCTTCAAAAGGATTTGAAGCTTTAGAGCTTCACGGCTACCTTCTGCATTTTTGGTGAAGTATCAGATGGTTCCTTTGAAAAGTTGCAGACGGGAGTTCTATCTGCACCCTTATGCAATGCAAAGTACCTTCTGGTGGGACTCAGATCCAAAGTCCCGCACATCTCCAGAAGAAGGTCTTCTCTCAGGCAATTCAGATCCAAGCCATGTACGACTTTCAAGGTGATACTTTCATGTCACTGAAAATCACATTGGAAATGAACCCCCTTCTGGAGGGAACTGAATTTCAGTTAAGTTCTCAGGGGCTAAAAAGGAACAGGGCAAAATTGCCCGCTGTAATGCATTTAAGAGGCAGCCAGTGCCATTTAGCATCCAAGATGCAACGTTGGAGAGCACAGCGGGTACATAGCAGCGCAACGTTTCAAGTTGTTTTCTGTCTTCAAGCTGAAACATGAAGAATTGGTCATGTTATTTTTACTGAGACAAACACATAAAGAAAGTACCTGCTTTCTCTAATTTTAAATCAACCTGAGTGTGTACGTGCAGTGAGCGGTGTCTCGCCATGCATAACTACTTGAAAGTGATTTAGGAAGACTTCACACTTCCTGTTCCCTCATCCTGAACAAAATTCATTCACTTTTTAGTAGCATACCAAATTGGTCCATAAACATTTCATTACCAGTAAACAGGGTGATACATCAGCAGCTGCAATTGTATTTCTTCCAACACTAATTGCATCCTTTTAAAACAAAACAAGAGCGAAGTGTACTACCCCAATAACTGGAGAGTTTGGGGTTCCATAACAGGCAACGCCTTCCAAAGAGCAGCTCTTTGCTTTTCTTATCTCCCGGTCCCTCTTACTTGTTTTTTCCCACCCTCTTAGATTTTCCCCATGTTCACTTTTGCCTTGATATGTCCATTTTTCAGTTCACTGGCATAGTTTCCACATCATAGTGGGCCACAAGGATAGTTGAGTTGGGCTGAGTTGGGCTTGGTCAAATAAAACATACAGAAAGCATGATGGTTCTCAATCATCTAGGTCAGGGGTAGGCAACCTTGGCTCTTTTATGACTCGTGGACTTCAACTCCCAGAATTCCTGAGCCAGCCATGCTGAGGAGAAAGGGAGAAGTTTCCAAGCTGAGCCATGCTGGCTCAGGAATTCTGGGAGTTGAAGTCCATGAGTCATGAAGGGGCCAAAGTTTCCCTCATGCTGGCTCAGGAATTCTGGGAGTTGAAGTCCACGAGTCATAAAAGAGCCAAGGTTGCCTACCCCTGATCTAGGTCATGGTAATCCCAAAGGTGCTTTCCCAAAAGGCAACTGGACTTTCTTGTTTGTTTACTTTTTTCTTGAAAACGTTTTGCTTCTCATCCAAGAAGCTTCTGAAGAACTGAAGAAAGTCCAGTTGACTTTTGGAAAAGCAGCTTTGGGACACCGAAAGTATCAGAAACCAGATATTTTAGTACCTGTCACATATCCAAATAAAAACAATAAAGGAGAAGGAAGGCAAAAGGATGATACGATAAAATAAATCTAGAGTTCCCTGATATTCTCTATGCTATGTAATATAACTCCAAATCCATCCAAAGTTAATTTGTGATCAGCGATGCACCAATACTAGAGGCTGAAAATGGATACGTAGAAAAGACTTTGGTTATTTTACATCTTTATGTATCATTTCTATTATCCCAGGAATGACCTATCTTATTATTTTATTTTTTATTCAATTGATATTGTCACTCAACTTGTCAAGTAGAAAATATAAAATGTGATTAACTGATGACTTAATTTCTATGATTTTTTTTTAAGGGAGAAAGCAGCCCAAGAGATTTAAAGTTTAGAATAGGCTTGCAATATTTAGGAATTATTATTTTTAAACTTTTAAATAATAATTTAATAAAACCTATTCTCCCTCCAACAAGTGCCAGAATCTTCTGCTGAAGCGTTGAAGTCTCTCTCAGCTCTTCCAAACGTTTCACTGACTCTGTCATTTGACGTCCCTATAAATAAACACCATTTCCATCACAACCCTGGCCTATGCAACTTTGCTTGTCCTGGCTTATAATCGACTATCGTGGTTTCTTTACAAAAATCCTGCCTTAGTATTGTTTCAAGGCAAGCTATGTTCCCAACTCTATTTATCTCACAGAATCCCAGTTTTTCATTAGGGGAGACAATCTAACATCTCACTGTCTTTTGAGATTTGATTGGCAGTCAATCATTTTTACCTCTGCTATTTGCAGGTTCCGAGGCAACAACTTTCCAAATAGTAGAAATAAGAGCACCCTCCTAGTCACGGATCTCACGTGGGTGTCTCAGCAAGTATTTTTCCCAGTCTTTCATTCACTTCATCTCAATTCTACCCTATGTTCGTTCTGTTGTAATGTCAGAAGGAGTGGTTTCGCATGAGAGAACATCAACATCTGTACTGATTAAGAGAAACACTTTTCCACCCGGCTTCCTGTCATGAATATTTAAATTAATTAAACTTTGGCCTGGGTTTCAGTTCAGCCTAATGACTTATCACAGTAACTTCTGGTCCTTTGAAATGAACGAAATGTTACAAATGCCTCTTGACCCAGGTAATTAAGTAGGATAGGAGGTGGTAAACGGCTCCCAACCACTTTATAACTTAACTGTATCTATCAGTTCTTCATTCTGCCAAGAGTTTGGAATACCTCAGTAGCGTTTCCTTATTAAAAATCTTGACACCAAGCCTGCAAGTTATATTGCTGTTATTCCTCACCGTACAGATGGAGAACTGAGAATAAACAGGCTGTCTAACGGATTCATACCCAAAACCTGATTCAGTGGAAAGTCAGTGACTGCAGATCTCTGTTGAAAGTCTTCTATGAAGGATAGAATATCTTCACGTATTAAAAAAAATCAGGGATGCCTCCTTTTACAATCAATTTATTCAAGTATTTTTAAACATTTATTATAACATTCCTTATTATTTTGTGAATAATGTCTTTTTGATGTATCACTGTTGTGTTTTATTTATTGCAGTTTGTTCTTTTGATCTTCTAGTGCCATAGTGGTTTTGTTTGTTTTATTTTCTTGTGAACTGTGGTTCATTGTTTAGAATTAGGTGACATGTATGCTTGAAAAATAAATGAATTAACTAAGTAAGTAAGTAATACTGCACTTGGCCCAGGAAAGTTTTGAAATTCTTCTGTCTTTTGGAGAGAGAAAAAAAAGGTCAAGCAAATTCTCTTCCATCAAACTGGATGAGATCTGAAATGCAAGGATCCCCCCCCCAGAATGGTATTAAATACTTTCTTTCTAACTTTGCATGTCATCTATTGATATGTGCATAATTCTGAAAGATGAATTTGAGATTTGATTATTTTATCAATAGTATCCCATAATACGATAAATGATCCCGAATTATCGTAATTGCTGAGCATTCTTTGTAAAGCAATAAAAAAATAGCAATGAAACTGCGACCAAGAAAACCATTGCACAGACTCATCTTGTGCACAGTTGTGCAGTTTCTGCACCGGCCTTGGTCACCCCGAGCAACACATGAGGCTCCCCTTGAAGATGACTTGGAAGTTGTAACTGGTCCAGAATGCAACTGTACCATGTAATGCTAGCCCTACTTCATTAGCTGCACTGATTATCAGTTTGCTTGTGGATTGAATTAAAGAAACTGGTTACCATCTATAAACACCTTTGTGGCCTAGGATCTGGTTTTCCAAGGTACAGTCTCTCTCTGGTAGTTTTTCCCTCCCTCCATAATCATATAGAGTTGGCATGCATCCAATCTCATTGATCAAATAATGCTGTGTAACCTTCCCAGGGGTTTGTATGTCACCCCTTTTTTGTGCCCACAAGTCAGCATTTGGTGAGATTTTAAAAGTGGTTTGCCATTGTGTCCTTCTTAGGGCTGAAAAAGAATGGCCGACCTAGCTGACCTCTTGCCTAAGACAGGACTAAAACTCACAGTCTCCCATTTTTTAATCTGATGTCTTAATTGCTCCAAGAAACTGACTCATATGGGCATTATCCTGCCCTTTTCAAACTTGTCTGGTTTAGGTTGGTTTCAAGTTACGGTAGGTAACAAAACTCTTATGAGAATATATAAGTTAAGTGCTGTGCTTTCTTTCTCTGTCTGTACAGCATTGTTTTTCTTTATTACGTTGTTTTTGTACTGTTTCAGTGCAGCTGTTCTACCACCCTGTGATAGATTGTGTCTGTGAAGAGGGAGGGGAAGTGATGGACTACAGTGAAGCAGAGGTTTACTAGGATGGAGGGAGCAGATTTCAAAAGTGGGGAGGGAGACAACACAGCCCAGAGCTGGATTGGAGACAAAGGAAGAGATTTAAGATTTAGCCACTCCCTAGAATTTCCCAGGGTATATCCAAAAAATGGAGGGAGAGGAAGATTACTGGGATCTTAAATACATACATGCAGAGACAAAAATCCCATGCCTATTAGGATTTATTTATTATAATTATGGGCACACGGTAGCTCAAGAAGCTCTTACCATTTTAAGTAGATTTAAAACAGAGCTGCACTGAGAGTTGACAAATTGAGCAAGTTAGTGTATTTAATAATGTCTAATTTCTAATTTCATTTATTCTCAGTATGTTCTAGTGTGCTTTGATTCACTGCAGCCCTGGCAGACTTTTATTCATGCTTCAGTTTCCAAAAGGGGAAGAGGGAAGATGCAATTTTATCTTAAACAAGTTGGTTTCCATCCGTTTCTATCCAGCTAAAAAGGCCACGTTGATATGTTTGTGAGTGACTCCAGAGGTATCGTTTTCTTCTATGACCATCTGGAGAACTTTCCCATTTTCATTTACTTCCTGTTAGGCTCTCCTTAATGGATTCAACCAGATGAAGCCGAGATCAGTTGGTAGGTTGGTATATGGTTGACAATGAAGTAAAGAAAGCTTTAGTTGTTTTATTTTATTTATTCAATTTCTGTAACTACCCATCTCAGCCAAATGACTCTTTCTTTGTTCACAGTTGTGATATCAGAAAGGACTGTTGAAATTGGGAGAGTGTTAAAAGAGTTCTCATTTAGTAGCTTCCTGGTTGAGGAAACAAACAAAAAAAGAATAAACAAAATACAGGTTTATTCCTAGTGACAATAAGGTAGTTATGACAACTGAAAAACAAAGTTCTTGAATGCTCCATGCATGATTCAGAAGAAGTGCTTCAGACCTTCTTTGAGTGTCAATATCACACATATCTGCTCTTCGATAATGCAGTCCCACTTCTTTGGAGTGCTTTCACGACCCTTGTGAGAAAAAAGGAAAAATGCAGGCCCCTTAGAAATCATATTCATTTAATTAATGAACTCCTACAAGCAGTGGCATCTTTTTTTAATGTTTGCCCAGAAGACAGGTTGTTTTAATAACTAGCAAAGGACTATTGTGCTCACACTTGTATAAGAACCAACTCATTTCATTCCAATCATTTCCAAGGACTGCACGGTCCTAAAAATAACCATTTGAGCAGAGATGTACATCAAAGACACATTGAAGACTATTACGGTATAATATATTAGACATTTTTAGTTTCTAGAGTATTTTTTTATACAAAAAAAACTCTGTTGTCTATGGAGATTCTCAAACTTCCAGGTCATAGTTGTTCAAAGGTGCTTTTTTCAAAAGGCAACTGGACTTTGTTTTCCTTGAAGATGTTTCACATCTCATGTTTCACAGAAGGAAGCTTCTTCTGTTCTGGGAAATGCCTTCAAGGAAGAACAAAGACCAGTTGCCTTTTGAAAAAACACATTTGTGACATCTGTTCTACATTCTCTTTATAATATTTTTAGATGATGTTGAAGTTTATTGTTGAAAGCAGTAGAGAAGATTGTTGTTTTCCTGTTTTGCTCAAGCTAAAGCCCTAAAAGCTAAAATCCTAAACGCTGCAAATTCCAGATGACCACTAGATAACAACAAAGAGTTAGAGAAAACTCTTTTTCACTACAAGATCAAGCTCCGCTCTATCTGATAACTCTATTACATTCTACTCCTTTTGTCTCCACATCTTCCAAGGGCTGCCGTAATGCCATATCAAAAAGGAAAGAGCTCCTTGTGATTTTTTCCCCTTTAACTGAAGCACCAAAATCTTGGAAGGTTGTAGATAAAGAAGTATAAGTTCCAATAAGTTAAGTATTTCTTTCCAAGAGAATAGACATACCCACACAACTACACATGCAGAAGAAAATCTCAGATCTGAGGCAAAACAGAAAAATGCATCTTGGTTTTCTAAGTAATGCTATGCCCCAGTGTCAAAATTAATTCTATCTGGACTTGAGAAGTCTTCTACTACACAGACAGAACATTTTGGGAAGAATAAGAGATTCAGCATGTTAACACCATGTTTTAAGTAAGCCATTAATCATACTAGGAAGACAGAATAACAGAGTTAGAAGGGACTTGGAGGTCTTTTAGTCCGCCTGCTCAAGCAGGTGACCCTATACCATTTCAGACAACTGTAATAATGTATAATTATTAGGGCTCCTCACTTTGCCAAAGATTCCTCACGGGGAAGACTGGAAACTTTTTTTTTCTTAATTTGATTTTATATCTCTAGCTACAGAGTCCTGGAGAGCTCCAATGAAAGAGAGCAGTAAAGGGTACTTCTTGGTCATATACATAAGGAGTGCACAGCTATGAGAACTTCACTCAAATTCTCTTCTCCTTTGACATAAAAAAAAATCCAAAATAGGTTTCTTTTTTTTTTATCCAATGAACTAAAAATGATAAAAGGTCAGGTAACTATTCAATATAGTAGTTCAATATAGCATCCCCACCATCTGGAGAGACTCTAGAAAGAGTACAGAGAAGAGTAACAAAGATGATTAGGGGACTGGAGGCTAAAACATATAAGGAACGGTTGCTGGAATTGGGTATGTCTAGTTTAACGAAGAGAAGGATGAGGGGGGACATGATAGCAGTGTTCCAATATCTCAGGGGNTTATTATTATTATTATTATTATTATTATTATTATTATTATTATTATTATTAATGCAGATTTAAATTGTGGTTGGGTCTTGGAGAAGTCTCTGTGAAAACAGCAACATTGTCACTCATATTTATGGCCCTACCTGCAGTTTCCTTTTTTTTTTTTTTAAGATATACTTTAAATAAAGAAGCTGTAGTTTTGATCACTGAATGGGTCTACATGATGTATTATGGGTTCAGAGTTATAACATTTTACAGTTTTATGTTTGTTATGCTAATTCTTCGGGGTTTTTTTTCTATATCTTATAGCCTAGATTGTTTTGATTTACTGAGCAGCTCAAGCCATTTAGTGTTTTACTTTTACTTTTAGGAACTCTTATATCACTCTGTTTTATATTTTATATTGTGTTCTGCTATGGAACAGCTTTTATAGTTTTTGTACTAATACTAATTACAATTCTTTTATATAGATTTTAATCTTACAGTGCTTTATAGTTTTGTGGTAGGGATGCTAACTCAGGCTAGTTCTTATGCTTTACAGCCTAGATTGTTATTGCTGGTATGGTTATAAGTTTTCTCTTCTTACATATTACGCTTACATCTTTATGGCTGAAATAAAAGATTGACTTGATATAGTGGGAAGTAAACAGTTGTCTCTATATTGATGCATAAATTTTGATTAATTCCAAGTATGGATAAATCATGATACCACGTGGATCCAACTTTTGTGGATCCTCTTATATATACCAATCAGAAAATACTGAAATACCTATTTCCAGGAGATAATGGACGTAGTTGTATATAACTAGTCTCAGTTGGAAACAAAGTCCTCAGAAGACCTCTTTTAACTACCTTACAGATAATTGGCACTTTCCTGTTAAGAGTGCAAATCTTGAAGCTATTCACTTTGTTAACTTCTATCTTTTTAATGTGATAATATGTGCATTAGGGATGATGATATCATATAGAAGGACATTGTATGTGAGAGGCTAATGTAGCATAAAGTGTCTATTACATTCCCTATGACTAAAAAAATAGTTATATTCCTTAATGACATGAAGTTTAGAAATAAGTTTTCATTGGGGATTCATTCCACGCTTGGAATATTAATACTTTGAAGAAAATCTTGATGCTGCTAATTCTTATGAAGTCAAGTTCTTTGCCATTCATTCTAATAGCTTATTTTCATTCTTTCAACAATGTGAAGGGATTATCAATACTTCGATAACACTATCTGAATTCAGATATTAAATCAAATAGCCCTTGAATCAAATATTTGAAAATAATAATAATAATAAGAAGGAGAAGGAGTAGTAGTAGTAGTAGTAGTAGTAGTAGTAGTAGTAGTAGGAGGAGGAGGAGGAGGAGGAGGAGGAAGATGAGGAGGAGGAAGGGACCTTGGTGGTCATCTAGTCCAACCCCCTGCTCAGGCAGGAAACCCTATACCATTTCAGACAAATCGTTGTCCAGTCTCTTCTTAAAAACTTCCAGTGTTGGAGCATTCACAGCTTCTGGAGGCAGGTTGTTCCACTGGTTAATTGTTCTAACTGTCAAGAAATTTCTCCTTAGTTCTAGGTTGCTTCTCTCTTTGATTTAGCTAATTAATTGCAATAGCACTTACATACTGTTCCATATTGTTTTACAGCATTCTCTAAGCCAGTAGTCCTTAACATTTCTTTACCATGGACCCCTTTTAAATACCTTTTGTGGCCATGGACCCCCAAGACTTAATTCAAGATTTAATGCACTAGACAATGAATGATTTGCGCACTCCCAGTGATGACATTGCTGCACCCCCAGGGGTCCACCGGTTGAGAACCACTGTTGTAAGTGGTTTACAGAGTCAGCTTACTGCTCCCAACAGTCTGGGTCCTCATTTTACTGGCCTCAGAAGAATGGAAGGCTGAGTCAACCTTGAACCAGTCAGGATCAAACCCCAGGCTGTAGCCTGTAGTACTTACTGCATTCTAACCACTGCACCACCACAGCTCTTGAATCATATAGTTCAGGGGTGTCAAACTGCCTGCACTGGATATGTTCATGTAGTTCAGGGGTGTCAAACTGCTAGCCCGCAGTTCGGACACGTCACGAGGAAACCACTCCCACCCCCTTGCCGGCAATGGGGAAAAGGCTCCGATACGTTGTGTGACGTCATGTGACGTCGCAAGTTTGACATGCCTGATATAGTTGCACCAATTGCATAGTCTGGAAGCTGCATTTAACTATTTTTGGTTCTTGAAGAATCCTTTGGATGATAAACTAATCTCCTGGGCAACCTCTGAAATTTAGCAAAACATGCTAAGGCACAAAAAAGAACTCTCCAAGATTAAAGCTAACCAGGTTTTTCATATTGTATAAATGCAGCCAAAAGTCTTTAACTATTGTTTATGTATTTTGTGCAAACATAAAAAGTGGATCTCATATCTCGGAGAAATTGTGGTCCATTTGAGAGGAATAAATGGTACTATGCGAATTCTGCTGCCTAAAGCTTCTTTCTGAATACGTCATGCAAACAAAGCCAATTTATGGTGCATTTTTATAAGAATGCCTATATAATTTAATGTCTTAGCAAACTACAGAGACATATTGCATCTGGCAAGGGAGGGCTGCAGGGGGGGAAAAAGAATATGCACTGCAAATATTTGCTAATGTAGATAAATATGTTCAACAACAATATCCAAAGACCAGTTTCCAGTTTACTGAATGTTCTAAATTAGCTGGTAAATGATTAAACGCGATGAAGTGCTGAAATCAAAGCTCTTGCATTTGTAAAATAGACTTTAATCATTTGTTTGGGTGAGAGTAGCTTTGCTGTCATAATTCATACTAAAATCCGGCACGCCAAGGGATGCTTTTCAGCAGTCCTGTTGACTCTTTGATGGTTGAATATTGTGAACATGCTTCAGCTGTTGGTTTTATAATTGCAGGAGCTTTAGCAGACTAAAAAGCTACTGATTTCCATTTAGGGCACTTGTTTTAAAGGAGGCATCGTTGGATTGGATTTGTACCTTATGTTATGTCACGATTCACTCTGGATTTATCTTTGATTGGCTAGGTTCAGCCAAAGCATATCAAGGTTTAGTAGGAACCCAGGCTGTGTTTTCATGGCCACCTTAGTTGTGATGGGATTTCTTTCTATCAGCAAGGAATTTCCCTTCCATTTAGCAAACAGAAAAAAAAAGTTTGTGGCTTATTCAGTCTACTTCAGTGATGGCGAACCTTTTAGAGACCGAGTGCCCAAACTGCAACTGAAAACCCACTTATTTATCGCCGGGTGCCAGGTGGGCGTGGCCCACTGGGTAGGTGTGGCTGTGGTGGTCATGGCAGATTGGGTGGGTGTGGCCAAGGTGGGCGTGATCACCTTGATGTTGCTCGTGAGGAGGGACGCCTGTGGGGGCTGGGCAGGGTTGGGGGAGATCCAGGGGGTCTCTGGCAGTTGGGGCGGTGGGCAGGAGGCTCGTCCTGCAGGGTGAGGCGAGGCAAGGCGAGGCAGGGTGGAGGTGCCATTGTCACAGGGCAAGATGAGGCAGGGGCCGGGGCGGCTGCTGCATGACACCATCGGCCCCTGCACAGAGGCCAGCGAGCGCATGGGTGCTGGGATGCATCTGGCCATGTGGGACCTCAGCAAGTTAGCGGGCAGCTGGTTGAAGAGGGACTGTTGCCATCTCCAGGGCATGGCATGTGTGCCCACAGAGAGGGCTCTGAGTGCCGCCTCTGGCACGCGTGCCATAGGTTTGCCACCACTGGTCTACTTCATTCTTCTGCTCTTTAACATTTAGGTTCTTAGTTTGCTTGGCTGCTTCCCCATTGTTGGGGACCAAAGGGATGGAAGAACTGTTTCCTCAGTGAAGGAGTTAGACTAAAGAATAAGAACTGTCCTGCTGGAACAGAGCCCTGGCCCAAGGAACCCACTGATGTGCCAGCAGATGCCCTTCAAACAGTGACATTGTAATCAATACAATGGATATTAATGTCCAAGGGTTGAACTTCAAGTAGATAATGTGCTGCAAACTGGGATGCAACTGATCACCAAAATAATGACAAATTACAGAATCATAAAATCATTAAATCATGGGGCTGGAAGGGACCTTAGAGATCTTCTAGTCTTAGTTCCATAATTAAATAAAAATCAGGCACAATAAAATAAATACATTTAATAATTTGGAAGTGAAAAGGTGGGGTTCACATACTTTAATTAAATTGCATTAGATTAAGTGAAATAGGAAAGGAATATTTCTGTTTAATTTAGGATGATCAAATGCCAGGAGAATTTTATGCATGTTTCTTGTCGCATTGAAGAATGTGTATGAAATCTTTTTTTTTTATGGCAATATTTTTTTCCTCTTCTAGAATTATAGGAAGCACTGGTGTGTTGGTGAATCAGTCTGTTTGCATGTTTTGGCTGGTTTTCATTTTGTTTATTCATGTTCATTTATTTGCTGGTTTATATCCAGCCTGTTCTCCAGAAGCTTAGAGTGGCTTATGTGACCATTTCTGTTCATTTTAACCCCAAAACAACAAACCTTGAAAATAAGTTGGACTCCCTTTGTTTGAAAGCCAGCTTCATGACCTTGGGTATATCATTATCTCTCATTCCTAAGACTGAGAAGTCAACAAATATCTATCAACTAGTGTTGTAAATGATAATTCATAACCTTTGATGAAAAAACTATAGTGTTATAGTGTATATAATAATACATAACTTTGTACAATAAGGAAACCAGGAATTAAGCAAACACAAAGTAATAATCTGTTTCCTTGTTTAGAAACATCCTAGCTGAAATGTAAGAAATGCTAACAAGTACTGAGTTTAATGGGGTTTACTATCAAGTAGATGTGAATCCTAGTTATTAGGATGTACTAAAATGGGGGAAAGAATTGCAAGCATGAATGAGAGCATTAACTTGGCTTATTTGTCTTTTTTTTCTCCTCCTCTTTGGAGGGATTATTTTCAAGTATGAGTCCTTCTAATTCCCACTTACTTTGGAAGAGTCTTCCTATAAAGCAAAATATCATTTGGTTCTCCAATCTCTTGGGACTGGGTTTCAGTGGACATGTTTGCTTCTCACGAAAATAACACACAGTATTGAGTCTAAATAAAAGGACAAAGTTAAAACTTAGATATAAAAAAAAGAAAGCAAAACTTGAAGATGACACACCACAGACGTCTTGACTGTTTTTCTTCACCACATGTCATCTAAGAGCAACCTACATTTTCTCAGAATGTAGGTGGTGTTCTGTGTGAAATGAGGGAGGATTGTGTCACCCATCTGGGCAAAGCCATAATGTAATACCCCTTCTTTGGGAGGTAGATATTTTCTTTATTTTACTTCGAAGCTATGTTAAACTTGATAACATATGTTAAAGTTGTTTATCTCTAGATTTCAGCAATTGTGGTTAGAAAAGATTCTGAGGCTAGGTTCAGCATGTTGAGAGAGCAGTTGTCTTAGCATGTAAAGCATGTAAAGCAAGACCATCATGATTGATGTGTTTCCACCTAACATGTTACCTGGAACCGTCTACTCAGGTTTGAGGTTTAGGGTATTGTGTGAGCCTAGCCTATAAACTGCAAAAAGTGGAATTGAGTGAGAATAGAATTATCTCCTGTGCAGGAATATTTTTTTTCTCTTTGGAACACAAAGCTCTAGTTAAAGATAGCTATTAAAATTGTCTGTTTACTCAGTTGATTTCATCTTTTGCATCAGGAGAAATAGAGTTGGTGATACGTGTGTGTGTGTGTGTGTGTGTGTGTGTGTGTGTGTGTGTGTGTGAGAGAGAGAGAGAGAGAGAGAGAGAGAGAGAGAGAGAGAGAGAGAGAGAGAGAGAGAGGAGTAAAAAAGAAAGACAAATTCAAGCCCAAGATAATGCTTTCTTGAACGATAGAGAAATAGAGTTGGTGATACGTGTGTATGTGGTGTGTGTGTGTGTGTGTGTGTGTGTGTGTGTGAGAGAGAGAGAGAGAGAGAGAGAGAGAGAGAGAGAGAGAGAGAGAGAGAGAGAGAGAGAGAGAGAGAGAGAGATTATTCTAAAGAAGTATTTGTTGAATCCCAATCACTTCTCTTCTGATGACTATGCCAGAAAGATCTGATGAGTTTTATGAATCTTTTCTTCTGTTGGACCAGAGGTTTTTTTTTTAAAGTGAGCAGGTTTTGAAACATCACTTTTATGACTTGCCTCCTCATGAGTAGTCTAGCTGACCACCATTGTGCCTGTCTCCTCTCTGCCCTATATGTCCTTGAATTTGGAGGAGGTATGGACTCCACCTCCACCTCCTGGTCCTCACCTGGAGCCTCTTGGCCAACCTACTGCTCTGTGGTTCACCTCACTCAACCTCCCCCTGTCACTCATCTGATTGACCCAGCTGAGGCTGCTCTGTCAGGCTAGCACTCTCCGAGCCCTGATCTGGATCATTATTCAGCCCAACACTGTCCTCTGCTGACTCATCCTCCTCCTCTGAAGTCACATCCAGAGAGGGGTCCAGGAGCTGATTCATGACAGAATGCATCTGAAGGTACAAGAAATAGTTTAAGAAAGTTAGTTCCATAAAGTAATAGTTTAAGAAAGTTAGTTCCATAAAATAGTTCCATAAAGAGCTGCTAATACTTCTACAGAGTCATAAGAAGGCACGGGCCAAGGATTCAGTGCTTCTAAGCTATGTGGACAGTCTTTCTGCAGAGGAGAACTTCCCATATCTGTACTGAATTTTTAAATTGGAGCAATGAAAAATCCCTTTGCTGTTTGGTGATTGTAGCTTATCTATAGTGTGCTGGTTTTGAAGTGTGTGATTTCAAGTCTGTTTTTGACTCCTGTTGACAAATCCCTGCAGTTTTCTTGGCAAGATTGTTCAGAAGTGGTTTTCCATCACCTCCTTATTAGGGCTGAGAGGAAGCGGCCTTCAAAGTACATATCTTTGGACAAAATATTTATGATGTTATTAGTTAAACTTTTTTAAATGATTTTTTTCTTTTAACTGTATACCACCAAGAAAGTTTCTATAGCTGGTATCTATAGAATCTAATCAACAACAATGAAGGAAAATGTAGAAGCTATTAGTTCGTGGCTAGGCTAACCTATATGGTCCAGATATGGGCATTCTCCAGGTTGTTCCTTAATGCCGTAACGGAATATATATGGTGGCAAAGTGGTCAGAATTCAATATTACATGCTGACTCTGCCCACAGCCAGGAGTTCAATCCTGATGGGCTCTGGGTTGATTCAGCCTTCCATCCTTCTGAGGTCAGGAAATGAGGACCCAGTCTTTGCTTCTGTTCCCTCCACCACACTTCTTGGAGATCAAATCCAGAGCACTGCACAGTCCTTGCCATCATCTATCGCAAGACTGAAGCATGCATGCTGCCCTGTGTTCCTTGAAGGAAAGGTGGCTTCTAAAAAAAAAAATCCATAAAAATAAATATATGAAACAAACCATATATAATTCTTTCTTGGGTTTCAGAGGAGCACCCATGTTGGGTTCAAGCCAACAAATCCATCTCCATTAGTAAGCTTTCCAATTTCAAACTGAGGATGCCTTTGGCTGTGCGTCAGCTGTATTTTATCACTCCAAAGCACCAAGTGGACTGCATCAATAAATTCTGTATTAGTGAAATGTGCAAAGAAGCAACAGCCTTATCTTAATTAAGCAAAATATACGATTCCTGCCAAAATGAAACCAAGAGCTAGTCAAGCCTGCAACAGAGTAGTTTGCTTTTGCTGCCATTTGCTTCTAAGACTGAAAATCTGGAAAGCTTGTGAATGAGAGGGCCATTGCCACAGGGTGCATGCAAGGTCACGCGATGAAGTGGAAAACAAGCCAAAGGAGTGATTCCGTAAGCCAGTGGTGCTTAATTTTCAGCTCCGGTTTTTCTTTCTCTTCTTTTTCTTTTCTTAAATCTCAGATATTCTTTCCCTTAAACCTAAGGGGATTTCGAAGGCCAATGGGCACTGGTTCTTGAATGCTTAATGAACTATGAAAATGGAACTCATCCAACAGGATATCCTCAGCTGCATTTTTTGTTTTTAGATGAAAACTGCCTAAACTGTTTGGATGCTTTCAGGGTCAAAACTGGTTTCCCCAAATTAAATCTACCTGACTCGATTTGTGGTGTCAAATGAAATTAGCAAATTTTCCAAATTGAGCGGATGGTTTAGTTCAGGGGTGTCAAACTGCCGGCCTGCAGGCCAGATGCGTCATGCCGAAACCCCGCCCACCCCCATGAGCGGAAATGGAAAAAAAGTCATGATACGTCGCGACACGTCACGTGACGTTGCAAGTTTGACACCCCTGGTTTAGTTGAAATGGCTTCCACTGTTCAGGTCACATTCCAAATGGGGCAACATATTGCACGTCAAATCTCAAAAACCGGGCCCATATAATGATCAAAATGTGCATTTTTAACAATAAAATAGCTTAGTGTAGTTTAGATTAAAATGCATGGGGAAATTAATTAATAATTAAATATATAAACAAAACAAGTTCTGTAATACCCCTCACTGGAAAAGCATTATGAGATTTTTTAAAAAAAATCCCAAACACTTAGGAAGGGCAAGGTTACAAAATGCTACTTAAAGCTATTAATCCAGTACTATCCCAAAGGTGCTTTTTAAAAAGGCAACTGGACTTCATTTTTCCTTGAAGATATTTCGCTTCTCATCCAAAAAGCTTCCTCAGTTTTTCAGCAGAACATCCATGACCTGGATGGCTGAGAATCTCCACAGACATTTAATCCAATATTATGATCCTGTGGATCATGGAAATTCATTGGCATAAGCAATTGCATTTGTTCTGCTCAAAATGAGCTGATTGTAGGTCAATATGTCTTTTCTCAAATAAAATTAGAGGTGTCTCAAGATACCAGGGCTTTTTTTGTCATAGAACGCGCAGAACGGAGTTCCGGCACCTTTTTTGGATGGAACCTTGTAGGGTAGGCAAGGCGGGTTGTATGACGTGTGTGAGTTCCGGCACCTTTTTTGTTTTTTACAAAAAAAAAAAAAACACTGCAAGATACCATAGCTCTTTGTTGCTGGCTGAATAATTTACCATGTCTCCAACATTCTAGGTTGATATTTTTGGATTTGTGCATTGCTTTTCCACACCTAATATATTCATATTTATTATTACTATTACTATTATTCCTGCCTGTATTTTTTGTGAGGAGATTGCTTCATAAAATCTTTTCTCCCTCCCATTCTCACCTCCTAATTTATTTAGCAATATCTGGATGGTTCCATTTGAAGCAGGTGGCTGCAAAAGCTCTTCAGTCATCCTTAGAACAGATGACAGCTTTATTTCAGCGACAAAAAAATCCAGCTAGTTCTGTATCCTCTCTTCCTTGACTTCAGAATTTGAGAATTGTCAACAGCTGGCAGCTCCCTTCAATGGATTAGTTCCAATGGATGCTTCTAACCTTTAGGTAAATGCAAGGTCTTAGTAATATGTCTATATTCCCTGCTTAAAGCACTCATCAGCTTTGTTGCTTCAGACTAAACACATTGAGCTGCACAATATACAATGAGATATTAATAAGAACAATTACTTCTAATGAAACATTCACATAAATAGAAATTATCATCAAGAATTGTCCCTTACTCCAGGTCTTGCTTGATTTTTTTCAGGTGTTCTGTATGCCCAATTGAGTTGTAAAAATTGACTGCTGAATAGTTTATTTATGCAAGCTACTCGTTTCCCATGCTTTGGTATTGGTTTCCTTTTTTTTGGCCTACAACACTAGTAGAAATCCTCTTAGCATATTAATTAACTCATTCTGAAATGGTCAGTGCAGAGACATGAATTGCAGTTTTGCTACAGAGGGATAGCAGTAAAAAAACTCATCAGGCCTAGAAGCAATTTTCAAATGCATTTGATATCAGTGCAATTCAGCTTCATGTAAGCTTGGGTTAAAGTTTGTGTGTGTGTGAATATGCATGTGCAGTTCTTGGTTGGAAAACAGCTGAGGAGTTAAGAAGTCTGCCAGTTATCCACTTAGTCCAATGTACTGGGTCACAAAGTGGTCAATGAGATGCATTTTAGGAAGAAGAAGAAAAGCACTAGATGGGTGGGTGATAAACTCTCTTTGACTGTAGTCCAATGAGATAGATAGATAGATAGATAGATAGATAGATAGATAGATAGATAGATAGATAGAGAGAGAGAGAGAGAGAGAGAGAGAGAGAGAGAGAGAGAGAGAGAGAGAGAGAGAGAGAGAGAGAGAGAGAGAGAGAGAGAGAGTAAAAAAGAAAGACAAATTCAACCCCAAGATAATGCTTTCTTGAACAATGTTCAAATAAAAGATATATACATTTGTACTTTATTCACATGGGGTGAAACTTGAGATGATGTTTTGTTCAACAGAGACAATGGGACTTTTATCAAAAAGAAAAATAAGGCATTCTGATTGATTCAGCTTTCAGGATCAGTTCTACCATCAGGCCAAGTGAGGGGATTTCCTTAGCAGATTACTCAGTGGCATCAATAGCCACTTTCCAGTTGATTCTCTACAACAGGCATGTCCAAAGTCCGGCCCGCGGGCCATTTGCGGCCCGCGGCCCGGTTTAATCCGGCCCTCGAACAGCCCTCCCTGCTCTATTAAATGCGGCCCTCCCACGGCCCTCCGGCAAGTCCCATGAGAGAGAGAGAGAGAGAGACAGAGGCACTTGCACTTGCACTTCTGTCTCTCTCTCTCTCTCTCTCTCTCTC
>NW_015386900.1:453362-469094 GCF_001527695.2 Protobothrops mucrosquamatus
AGAGAAAGAGAGAGGGGAGAGGAAAGGGAAAGGAAAGAGAGAGAGAGAAAGAGGAAAGAGAGGGAGAGGAAAGAGGCATAAAATAATTCATTTGCATTTAATTGTAATGGTTGAAAGAATGTTCGGAAAAATGTTCGGCCCTCCAGCACGTTCACTTCATCCAATCTGGCCCTCTTTGAAAAAAGTTTGGACACCCCTGCTCTACAAGCATTTCTTTCTATTGGAGATAGAATTATAGGTTGTAAAAATTGACCCCCACCACCCCAATTATCCAGTTGTTCCGGATTCGATAAGAATATTTCTTCTTCACCAAGTTTAAATGACGATTCAACTCCATGGCAGTCACCTTCTTTACAATATAAGGCTGAAGAGACACTGCCTTTTTCTTCACCCTTAGGCAGCAATTTGTGTTGAGCTACCGTAGCTTTATCTATCCTGTCATTCAGGTAATGAAGTGAATGTGCCACTCTCATGAATAAGGGCATACAAATAGAGTGAAATCCAGTTCAGATATAGTCTGAATTAGGTCTCTGAATTTGGCCTTCTGAGATGGAATGGGCAACTGGAGAAGGAAATAAGGGGTGGGGTGGGAAGAAAGACATCTCAGCCATTGCACTGTGGCTTCCCAGTGAGGTGACAACATCATTCCAGAAAGAGACCCAAAATAAGATAACTCTACAATCCTAAACTGGATGGGAGGGGGGAAATGTTCAGGGTAGCTACACTTTAGAATCTCCCAGGATATATCTATTAGCCGATAAAGGAAAATATTTGTAACTCGGGGTTGACAAGAGGGGTCCTTGGTGTTCTCTGAGCTTGGTTGTTTTCTTGCAGATTTTTCATCTGCAGAAGTGAGAGATGTTACCTAGCTTGGATAATGAAACATCTGCAAGAAAACAACCAAGCTCAGAGAACACCAAGGACCCTTTCTATTTACTGGTTAGAAAGTTATAGGCAAGATTCTGTCCATTAGCAGAATCTAATTTGCTCATCTTTATTAGCAAATAAAGAACTGGGCTTCATTTGGACGCCACTGTGTCATCTTTTGGGTTTAGGTCTGACGTCTTCTGATTCAATAAATTTATGCAGTATAATTCAGACATGCCCAAAAAGTTGAATCAAACTAATTAAATATGGGCCTTTAACCTCAGTTATGATAAAGTTGTTTTAGTACATGTACTGTACAAAAGTTGTATGAATGAACCGTACTGATTTGGAGGTATCCAATTTCATTCAATACCTTGACTCAAACTGCCAATTTGATTTGGAACATTGGTTCACCTTGGAGATGTAATAAAACAGTCTTTGAATCAAGTCTTCAGACTAGAGCTTTGCAGAAGCCTACTAATGAAGAAATTTCACATATAGAGGTGTCCTGAGGAGAGAAGTTGAAACAGTTTATGTCCAGGATGTGGGGGATCTGTAGATATTTTCTCAGCCCTCTTTCTGGTTTGTGCTATATACAGAGCCTCGATGGAAGGCAACAGGAATAACAGAGTCTTCCTTTCATCCTTTCATTTCCTTGTTAAGATCTCCAATGTGAATTCACCATAATGACTTAAACTAGCCTCAACCTGAAGCAGTGTGTGCCTGTGTTTTGGGTGAGTGGCAGGGGAGAAGGAAAAACAGATGCTATAACATATTAGAACATAATTGGGGACAACACTAGACACTGAATCTTGAGAATTGGTAGGAGGAAAGAATAAAACAAGACTTTATTTATTTTTTCCAGAAATTTCACCTTATGTTTTCTATCCAATGGCCCTTACAAAGAATAGCAATTTATCAGTGCTTCAAGCCCAGCATTCACCCGATGATCCAAGTTTTGATTAGTCATCTTAATTATTACTAAGAATAGTGAGGAACAGATTGTGATGCCACCTTCTTTGATGCCACCATAGTTAGAACATGATGAATGTTATTTGCTGCTTGCTATTTCTGGAGGTTTTTTTTTTTTACAATTCATATATGTGTGCTCAGTGAAGTGGAGAGGAAAAAACCACAGGAGTCTTCATTTTAATTTGACAGACTCACCAGGTCATCCCTGGTGCCCTTTAAAATGTAGTTATAATAAGAAAATAGGGGGGGAAAAGGAACTCCATGAAAAGTAAATCACACAGCAGACCCTATCATTTATTTCCCTCCAGGTCCTTCAGATAACACTATCTGGAGGTATACACAGATCTCCAGGATGGCCTTTATAAGTGCTACTGTGGCTAATTAGAGGAAAGGTTATGCTTTTGTCTCATGCTCCTTACCAACAATTTTTTTTTGTCTTGCTAAGGGTTGGAAGAATAGTACCAGTTACCTGGAGCTGTAAATTCCACCTCAATTTTACAAATGAAGCATACATCTTTTACCACTGAATGCATTCCTGTATTCACAGGGCTTTCCAAAATACCCTTAAACCAATGATGTGTATGCATTTGATATTTTTTGCAGTTCTTCTGATCACTGTAAACAACACAAAGGAAGTAAGCAATACACCATCTAGTTCAATTAGTGGATATCTTCTGTGGAGATTATGGGGGTCTTCATTCTGGATCTTCTAAGTTACAGCTCCTTAAAAGCTCAGGGCAATTGATTGTAGGATGCTCTTCAGTCTTCTGAGCATGTGATTATTCAACAGAAATATCTAATGACATGATGCATGGAAATTTCACAGATGTGCTAACTACCAACATTAATGGAAACATTTGCCAATAGCTGCATTAAACAGTTATAATTAGGGCAATTTGATATGGCTGGAAATACTGCAGAATTTCCCTTTCTGTATATCTAGGTACCTTCCAACATTCTTCTAATGGAACTCAAGGTCTCATGTCCCATTCTGGCAAATTCCCATCCAGCCATTGACAGCCTAATCCAGGGGTCTTCAAACCTGGCCCTTTTATGACTTGTGGACTTCAACTCCCAGAATTCCTCAGCCAGCATGGCCTACTCTGTATCTCTTTTTCTTAAAATCAGATACAACCATGAACTCTTTCAGAATTATCACAACAGCTGTATGAAATAATCCTGTACATTCCAGCTGTACATTTTGCCAGCTCAAGTAAATAGAATAAAACCAACAATTGTTAGAAATTCTCATTGCAAGATGCAACTGTTCTCAGAGATACATTTCTTTATTATTTATTAAATTTATTGACCGCCCATCTTAGCATAGGGTAATTCTGGCAATTTACAATATTCTTTGCTTCTGAAACTTTTCTGCCCAAAGTCATGGATTCAGAAGACATTAAGGACAAAAGACATTAATAATTAAGGCCTGTGTCAGGTAGTTAATAATTGTCATGAATTTACTTCTACATATCCAATCGGTAAATATTTATGATTCTTTCCATAGATTGCAGTTCACTTTCCAATGTCTTGTTCTTTAAATAACTTTAATACATGACATTATTCAGGCATCATCTTTTGGTAATGCAGATATAACTCTACTCACCACAATCTCATCCTATATACACACATACAT
This sequence comes from Protobothrops mucrosquamatus, assembly GCF_001527695.2. Lineage (NCBI taxonomy): Eukaryota > Metazoa > Chordata > Lepidosauria > Squamata > Viperidae > Protobothrops > Protobothrops mucrosquamatus. The sequence goes on from NW_015386900.1 coordinate 456,838, forward strand.
GTATACACATGAAATAGTTGGTATGCTAGGTTTGAAAGAGACATTTAGCCTTTTTTGTCTTCTTAATAAGTTTAATTGAGTCTGTTAACATAAGTTAATTAGACTAATTAAGTTGGTAAGCATCTTCTCTTTACGTCTTTGCCAAAACAGGACAGTTAAGGTCCATGGCAAATCTGTTGAGATTAATGGTAGTTTTATGCTGTTGTTAATTTGCTCATATCCTGAAAAGGTAATCTGTCTGCAATCAGTTCTGCTCTAAATGGATCTGTCTTTTCTCTCCTCCTAAAAGATGGATTGACTTGATCATAAATATTGCATGCTAGCACAGACTATTTGTTGCTGATCTCAATAAGTAGAAATAAATTGTAACATTTAATTCTTTTCTCCTTTAAAAAGAATTAAAGCCAACATGTATGTCTTGCCCTGCAGCTTTATAAGATCTGATGGGTGCAGTGAGAAATAATTGCACTTCTCCAGTCCATTGTTTCCAATATTGGTAAGGGAGAGAAGTCACACAACCATAGAGGCAATACCAAAAGATTGTAAAATATGTCTATTTTTTAGTGCTGAGCAGAGACAGAAAATAAAGGAGAGAAGAGGATTCTCTGGAAGTGTTATTCTCTGTGTATCTAAGAGCATTCTTCAGAAGAGGCCTCAAAAACTGTTCTCTAAGGTATAAAGTAGTTTAGATAGGGAAAAATGTGATCCCTCTCACTGAATCCTCCGAGGATGGGTTGTGGCTACATACTAAAGAGAAACTGTTGAAGAAGCCATATTTTACGCTTGTCCTCCTTGGAATAAGCTAGAGAAAGAAGTCACAATAAAACATTTGCCTAGGTGATTTGCCTATAGCTGGTAGATTGGACCCACTTGTGAAAGAAAACATCAGGAAGAAATTTACTCATTTATGGGAAAGACATAACACAGAATAACATAGTTGGAAGGGACCTTGCAGATCTTCTAATCCAGGGGTGTCAAACTGCCGGCCCGCAGGCCGGACGCATCATCCGGAAGCCGCGTCCATCCCATTGTCGGCAATGGAAAAACCGTCCCAATACGTTGTGTGACGTCATATGACGTCATGAGTTTGACATGTCTGTATCTAATCCATCCTTCTGCTCAAGCAGAAAACCTTATACTGTTTCAAACAAATGGCTGTCCATTCTCTTCTCAAAAACCAGCAAAGGTGCACCTACAACTTCTGAAGGCAAGCTGTTTCACTGATTGATTGTTTGAACTGTCTGTCAAAATTTCTCCTTATTTCTAGGCTGGCTCTCTCCTGGATTAGTTTCCATCCATTGATTTTTCTCCTGCATGGTATGATATAGTATCATGAGATGATACCATATAATGTACTGTGGTATAACGTGATGTGATATGATTTATAAACACAACAACTATGAAGATTTTCTACACTTATTAATTTTTTTCCCTTTAGTTAGGGAAAAAAATGGAAGACTCACAAAATTTTTTAAAGAGAGTTACAATTAGACATTTGTACTGCTAAAGAACTTTGTTTAATCTCCATTTTTGGGTTAACTGACAAATTTACAGTTCCCAAAGTAACTGGAAGATAGTTATCCTTCGAGCCATGCACTTTCCCTGACTTGTTATGATACAGCTGCCAGCTGAAAAGAAAATGCATTGCAAATTGTGTATATGTGGGAAGACACATAAAGAAAGCACATCTTGTGGGGAAAAAAATGCATAGCGGCATACATATATTAGAGAAAGATGTGCATAAAAGACCACATTAAGAAAAGCTGTTATGATAATAAATATGAATTTTCATTTTTTTTATTCTTAAAAAAAAATCCCTGCAGGATAATATATGATAATTGTATTCAGCCAGATACACACAGAATGGCTAATGACTAGATACAACTCATTTACCCAACTTTACCGGCTCCATGACAATAAGGGATATTAATTGCTCAAGGAAAGCTTTATCTGCCTAGAGCTTTTAGGGCAATTGGGCAGGGGGAGCGACATGATGAGCCACACGGGATGTCCTACTTGGTCAAATGTCCTAACTCAAGGGTCCTCAACCCCTGGGCCGTGACCCCATTATCGGGCCCAGCAGTGGGTAAGCATGGATATGCATGCAGCCCCACTCACACAAATGAAGTTGTGCGTGCACACACCTGCCCGTCACACAAAACCATCCCCTATCCCTCCCCCCCACATCGGGCCACCAACCCAGAAATATTGGAGATAGCTGTCTTAACATATTCATTTGTAGCAACAGAAGAGAATATTTGTAGCTCAAGGTTGAAATGAGGGGTCCTTATTGTCTCTGAGTTTGGTTGCTTTCTTGCAGACGTTTCAGTACCCAAACTAGATAATGAAATGTCTGCAAGAAAACAATCTCAGAGAGCACCAGGGACCCCTTATTCATTTGTGTCAAAGATTATGTTGCAAATATGAAACTGCAGCATTTGTGCAGTGGCCTCATTGTACTTCTGTTGACATTAGTTTGCTGCTGCTGCTGCTGTATCCATCTCTGTCAGAGTCCCAGACGCAAGCATAGCAGAAATGAGCCAAACATTTGACATGGCCGGGCTGCATAAGAATGTTGTTTTGCATACTAAAATACAGACATATTAAGCAGCTGATTGTCCTCTATCAACATTAGAGTGCAATCACCTCTTATACGCAGTGCAAGTTAAATTTAAGGCTTTGTGGTTAGGTGAAATTTGGCCATTGTTTCTGTAATTGGCATTCTCCCTTGGGAAATTCTAACTCGAAAGCAGAAGTGCAATAATGAAATAAATATAATTAGGGGATATATGATTATCAGCTTCCCCCATGAGTTTTGGTTTGGGGGAGAAAATGTTTGTAAAGAAAAAATACACAAGGAGCTTAACCTAGCCATATTAAGAAATGACCCAAAGTGATATGGAGATGGAGATGAGGTTGGCAAGAAAAAAATAATTTTAGATGTTTGTTGTTGCTATTCTTGTAGTGCAAAAAAGTCTTCTGAGTTTCGAATAATATAGCATATTCTTTCTGCTTCAGCTAATCTTTTCTTTTGATTTCTTCCTGTGGAGAACATTGGAAGATCCTCACCAAAACAATTTAGAAACTTGCAGGTGGCATCACCTTGCTGAAAATCAGAAGGATAATATAACTGTGTATAAATCTGATCTGCTGTTTGTATCCTTGTTCAAAATTTGTCCTTTCCCTAAAAAGAGAAATCCAGCCAACTGCAACTCAAAAGAAAGCAAATCAGGAGTTCCAGAAATACAGTTCAGGTTTGGGAATATTGACTGTTCTAGGAATAATTAAAATGGCACCAACCGTTGAACTTTAGAGTTCTTCAGAATGCTTCATCAGGTATGAGGATGCAAACGAGTAGCCCGTGAGGAAGAAGCATCAGCTTCACAAGAATGGGCTAGGTGACTTCAACTGCAGTTCAAAGTCAGTAGACTGAATGCATCAGACAACTGCAAGTCTTACCAGTGTCAAGTTTACACCTAACTATTTTTAATTGGCTTAATTGGATCTTAGATTCTACTTGGCTGAATTTTCTTCTCTCTTTTAATTTTGACTGGTTAGATATCTCAAATGTTTCAAGGTAGAAAGATGAGGTCTAAATTGAAATAGCAATTAAGCTAATAGCAGTAATAACAAGCGTGACTATCAATAAATTATAATCATTGTGCATAATGTATGGGAGGTGAAGATGGTGCAAGCTCTCCTAGAAAAAGTGCTTTCAATAGTGGTTTGGGAGACCTTGTCAAGGTGAGAAGGAGCTGTATTGAGTCTTGCTGAGGGGTTTCTTGCTGCCTCAGAACTTCAGGTGCTAATTCCAGTAGCTATGATAAGATTTGGCCCATTTACTGTACATATGGCAATGACTGGAGCTGCCAGATGAAGCTCTGAAATGAAGCAGTGCATCTGTTTCACTGTGCTTTGGAAGCAGGAACATGCAAAACAGCATGTTCAAAGGGGTGCTTCAAATGAAACTTCATGAAAGGAGTACGTTCTTTGGAAGCTTTCTATGTGCCCTAACATTTAATGCGATTTCCTTCTCTTTAGAAGGAATGAAATTTAATTTTCTCTTCTCTTCTCCCTTCCATCTTGCTCTCTCCTCTGAGTTCCTAAGATCTATTAGATCAGCGGTTCTCAACCTATGGGTCGCGACCCCATTTGGGGTCGATCGACCATTTCACGGGGGTCACCAAGCAAGGCTGTCCGCCATTTTTTCCCCTTTTCCGGCGGGTGCCTTACCTCCCTTGAGCTGGGCCAGCTGGTGGTCGGCCTGCTCCGTCTCTGCCACTTGCCAGCTACGCCTCGGCCGGCGCAGGGGGCGGAACCACGCATGCGCGGCGCTCCCGGGCAGGGAAAGTCTTCGACTTACGACCGGTTGGGTAGTCCTCAACTTACGACCGGTTTACTCCTCAACATTACGACCGGTTGGGGGTCGCGGCATTAAAAAGGTTGAGAACCACTGTATTAGATGTTCTATTACAACCAGCGACAGAAGCCAAATGCTGCATTGGAAAAGCAACAACTGTTTTCCAGAGGAGGAATAAAATCTGGTCCTCATTATCTATATCACTGAGTCTTAAATTCCGTTTGCTTGCTTGACCACTATTTATGCCAGTGAGACCTGGAAGGCATCAGCGAGCATCAACGAGAGACTCAGCATCCTCCAACAAAGATGCCTCATCGAATCCTAAAGATTTGCTATTTTGACCAAGTTACTAATGAAGAAGTGCTCCAAAAGACTTTCTCCTGCAAATTACATAACCTAGTCACACGCAGAAGACTTCATCTTGCAAGTCATATACTCCATGTGGAGAATAATCGAACTCCCAAGATGGCAATGTGATGGATCGTCCCTGATATGCCAAACAACCAAGAGGATGCCCTCAAAATACATGGAGAAGAACATTCATAGATGACTTAAAGAGTTTAAACATCACATGGGAAGACGCTGATGTATTGTCCTAAACAAAAAACACTGGAGATCCTTTCTTGCCTGGTAAACGACATAGAATGAGAAGAACTAATGCTAAAAAATTACAACCAGAATAAGAAATGTTGGGAGGAAGATATGAAGGTGGATTTAGTTGGGGTAGGTAGCATCAGAGATTGGCAATGAGACAAGCGGATGACCACATTCAGAGTTTTCTCTCCAGATGATCGGAGGAAAACATTTCATGCATGGGTTTCTTTCTGAAGCAAGTTTGGAATGAATGCGACTTGGACCATCAGACGAGTCTCAGAAGAGAAAGGGAGATGTCATTGGAAGATTCATTGCGATATACATCAGCGAACATTATGGCGTGCAGTCAACTTTGGACACTGCATTCATTTCCCCCATCATTGGGTGAAAAAAGTAGATATGCAACACGCGTGAAAAATGAAAAATCATTTATCTTGGTCAATCTAGGAAAAACTGGGAATCATTCGTATGTTCAAAATCTATTACTTGAATTCAAAGCCTGGAAACCCGGCCCACCATTTTATATACTTCGTTGATATTCCCCCTGTCCACAAATGTCTGAATCATGAAAGACATTTCCAAATTTCAATCTTGTAGGAAAGCAACAATAAATGCGAAAGATGGAACAAATAAGAGTCTTTATGGGATATCCTTGAATCTAGCAGTCAAGAAACAACATCTCCTATGCATCATTTCCAATAGATGAACAGTAATCAACAAAACTGAGAAAGGAGACATGGAAAGCAGTAGAAGGAGGAGGGAAAGGGGGGGAGAGGTGGAGGGAGGAGGTCAAAAGCCAGGAGGAAGAGGGGGTGGAGAGAAGGAAGAGAAGGAGAAGGTGAAGAAGAAGAAGAAGAAGAAGCTAGCAGTGAATTCGGAGAGACTGGAATTCTTAGAGGGGTTTTTTTTTTTGGTGATTTAACACACAGTTTTCTTAACATACATTTTTCAAGCATAGTATGAGACGAATAACATATGCAGATGGTGCAAATTATGCAAAAATGTCATTGGATTACTTCATGCAATAAATCAAGCTGGTCTGATCCATTAATATCAAGTTCCAGTCTCAGCAGAAATAGCAGATTGAAAGGATATTCGGGCTGAATATCATAAGTGTATGCAAGATGCATCTTTCTACCCTTCCAAATTGGAGTCACGTGTCCTCGCATGAAACAAAAAAAAAATAGGCTTTCTGACATACAGATAACTGCTAAATAAAAAAGCATGGAGAATCATCAGAAATATAGAGTGAAACCTTTAGGTTCCAACTTCTATATCAGAGGTCCTCAACCTCGGGTCTGTGGACCGGCATTGGGCTGCGGCATGCCAGAAACTGAGCCAATCAAACAAGTGAAGATCCATCCATGTGACCAGGCAACATGCGCAACCACACACACCCAGTCTGTGGCAAAACCTCTCTCCAAGGAACCAGTCCCTGGTGCTCAAAAGATTGGGGGCACTGCTCTGTATGGTCAAAGGCTGAGCCTAGAGTGGTTACTTTATGTATTTCCAACAATCTACCTAAGAAGACAAAGTCCTTAAATTAACCCACTTATAAGTAACCAGACTTCTTAAAGCTATGGCATCTTTTATTTTCAGAGTGAAAACAGAATGGTTAATTTAAGAATTGACAGTTAAGGCATTGATCAAGAGAGACATTCAGGGAAAAATTAGAATCTCTTTTGTAGGATTCAATATATGGGATGCAAGCATTTGGATGGGCACTAAATGGCTGTAATAGAAAATTTGTGTTGTCTCTTTGCTGACATCAAGTGGTCTTCAAGATTTCCAGTTCTGCTGCTCAGTATCAGAGCTGATACCTGCATCTCAAATGCATCGGCTTAGTTGGCTGAACTTTAGGACTTTGCTTTACAGCTCTGATTTTATTTTATTTTTTATTACTCTTTTAAAAGCCATCAAAGTTATCTGGGCAGAGTGCACTCTTGTTCCTCTCTTAAAAACAAGACAACACCTCTCGTGATTATATTGCAGAGGCCTTTGTCTGAATTGCATTGCATCAACATTATTGCAAATAAAGAGGCCGTTGACCTAGAAGGATGCTCTCGAACATAAAGAAATATTCTTTAAATGTTGGTAAATAGCTGGGCTAAATGGACTGAATGAATTGAATGTCTGAGCATCTCAGTAACAATAGTAGAGATTTTCAAGAAATGCAATGTACCAAGAACTCACATAAAGAAAAACAAGACACAGTTCTATGATTTTCAGATCAGGAACTCTCCTCTCCTCCCCTCTCTTCTCCTCCCCTCCCCTCCCCTCCCCTGCCCTCTCCTCCCCTCCCCACCCCTCTCATCTCATCTCATCTCCTCCCCACCTCTCCTCCCTTCCCTTCCTTTCCCTTCTCCTCTCCTCTCTCTCCTCTCCTCTCCTCCCCTCCCCTCCTTTTCCTTCTTCTCCCCACCTCTCCCCTCCCCTCTCCTCTTCTCTCCCCTCCTCCCCTCTTCCCTAAAACCTAGACCAGGGGTCCCCAACCCCCAGGCCATGGACCAGCACCAGGCCACAAGCAAAACTCCATCCATGGGAATGGAGGCAGTACGTGAAACCGTGCCCGCCTCCAGTCCATAGAAAAATCTTTCTCCATGGAACTGGTCCCTGGTGCCCAAAAGGCTGGGGACCGCTGACCTAGACTGCTGCATGGGAATCATGGGACAATGGTTTTGGAAAGTCAACTGGAGGGGGGAAAAGCAAAAAAATAAAATAAAAATATTCAAGTAGAAGATCTCTGACATCAGCAACATCTCTTATGGTGATCTCCACCATAAACTCTTTGGAAACAGCAAACTGATTTGACATCTGAAGGAAGGAGTATTTTTTCTGACAATGTGAAGAATGATACTTTCCCAAAGGGAGAGTCCCAGTCAGTCAAGATATCAACTGTAACTCATCCCGAGTTTACCCTTTATAAAAAGACACTTATACAGGTAGCCCTCGAGTTACGAACATAATTGAAACCAGAATTTTGGTTGCTGAACAATGTTAAATGTCACACCCATTTTTATGACTTTTGCTATGGTTGTTAAGCGAATCCCTGCAGTTAAGTGAATCGTGTGGTCATTAAATGAATCTGGCTTCCTCCATTGACTTTGCTCGTCAGAAGCTAGCTGGGAAGGTCACAAATAGCATCCACATCACTCCAGGATGCTGTAACCATCATAAACAGATGCTGGTTGTCAAGCATTTAAATGTTGATGCTGTGATGGCTGTAAATGCAAAGAACAATTGTAAGGTGGTTTGTTTTTTTTTGGAGTGCTGATGTAACTGTCACTAAATGAACGGTCGTAAATCGAGAACTACCTGTACGTTGGACTTTTCTCTTGAGGTTTTGCACTTCGCTTCTTAGCATTTGCATGGAGAAATGCATTTGTTCAGGAAGGGACAGCTCGAAATGCATCACTGTTAAGAGAGACATGCTTCCAAATAATGTTGACCATAGGAGACACCTAAAATGCGTAGTAGTTTTGTGTAATGCAAGGAATCCTGGAGCCAAATTTTGGCTTCTGAATTCCCAGCCTAACATTCCACAAGGGAAGTCATTTGTTATTTCTGCCCTTCATAAAAACAAGGCAAAACATAATGAGTTGCCATCAGCCTAATCCATTTCTCTCTCTCTCTCTCTCTCTCTTTGCATGCATAACTTACTTCTGTTGTATTATGTCTCTGAGTCATTCCTTTGGAGATTTGCCCGTTGCTACACTAATTTGTTTTGTTTATTCTTACTTAGTGAGTCTTTGGGGATTTACAAGCACGTGAAATGGTTCATATTCTTCAGGCAAAATGTTAAGAGAGAGCTTAAAAGACAGCAAGTTGATTGAGTTTAATCAATTGTTCATCAATGTCAGTGGAATAGAAAGAATGGCTCTAAAGAACTTAAGTGCATCCCTAGCTGACATGAGGTTGTTTCTTTCCATTAGACCCATTATTTCAGGTAGAAACACTTGGAGAGAAAGAAACACTTGGAGGGAAATATTTCACTGTATGTTCTTCATGCAAATACTCAGATTTTACCTTTTAGAGTTGATTTACACATGCATTTAACAATTTAGAATTGATCTAGCAGGACCATAATATTTGAAATTACCTTAATTTCATGGTACAACACAATGGAAAACACAAACACAAAAGCTAAAGATGTTATCTTAAAAATAAATAGCCCATGAAACACCCAAATCTAACCGTGTATGAGTAGTCCTTAATTTACAACAATTTGTTTCGTGACTGTTCAAAATTAAAATGGCACTGAAAAAAGTGACCGTGGGGATGCTGCGACAGTTGTGTGTTCGAAATTCCAGTGCTTGGCAACTGGCACGTATTTATGACATAGTATCTTGCAGTTATGTGATCACCCTTTGTGCTCTCCCCAGCCAGCTTCCAACTAGCAAAGTCACTGGGAGAAGCCCAATGCTCTTAACAACTGCATGATTCACTTAATAACTGTAATGATTCTCTTAACAACTGTGGCAAAAAGGTCATATAATTGAACACTGTTCACTTAACTCCTGTGTAGAATAGGAGTAACAGAGGAGCAATAGAAATTTTGGGCTCAACTGTGTAAACGTAAGTCGAGAATTACCTATACTTCAGTGAGTTTCACTTATTTCTTGAGGTAAAACTTTCCATTGTCTCAAAATCATCCCATTTAAGGATTTATTTAACAGCTTTCTTCCAATTCCTCCAAAATGGTATAGAATAATGAAACCAAAACTTGACTAGGGGTTTCATAGCACTAGAAATAGCACTTCACCGTGTTTTACAGCTCTCTCTAAGCGTTTTACAGAGTCAGCATGTTGCCCCTAACAATCTGGGTGTTCATTTTACTCACCTCAGAAAGATGGACGGCTGAGTCAACCTTGAGACCAGTGAGAATCGAACTGCTGGCAGCCGGCAGAATTAGCCTGCGATACTGGAAAATGGAATGTGTTTGAGTGAAAAGTCCCACTCCCTCTGTCTATCAACGAACCCCAATAAGTTTTCACAGAATCTTAAGGTTCCATGGAGCAGAGTTTGCAAAACTCTACCTTGAATCATTACTGCAAAGTTTGTTGTTAAAAAAGGAATTGTGTCGAAAAGGAACAAGATTGCCTTGCCAGCAATATTTTCTGTGCTGAGCTAATTATAAGCATTCATTGGTTAAGAACAATGCATTGGCACTCTGTTTTATTCACTTTTCCCCTCTTTACTGTGACACAGTTAGAGCTGCACAATCCTCTCGCTTCTTAAAAGAGAGCCATTAATCTTGATTAATAAAATGTTATAAATGTTATGCTTCTGTGCTTTAATAATGATAATATAGTGAAGCAAAGTTTGAGCCTCCTTGAGAAGCCTAGTAGTACATTCAACAAAAAAAGTGAACCTAAAAGATTTTTCATCTGCCTCATAATCATTCCCCATCAATTGCCAAATGTCCCAACCATCCAATTGAAAGCAGTAAGAAGATGTGATGGTATACAAGGTTCTATGTTGAGGTTTCCACCATTAGATGCTTCGCCATTCTGTCGCTCAACAGTGAGTCCAAGTTCTCTGGCCATTATAATAATAATAATAATAATAATAATAATAATAATAATAATAATAATAATAATAATAATAATAATAATAATAATAATAATAATAATTAATAATAATAATAATAATAATAATAATAATAATAATAATAATAATAATAATAATAATAATAATAATAATAATAATAATAATAATAATAATAATAATAATAAAAAGTTGGAAGGGACCTTGGAGGTCATTGAGTCCAACCCCCTGCTCAGGCAGGAACCCTACACCATTTCAGACAAATGGCTGTCCAGTCTCTTCTTAAAAACTTCCAGTGTTGGAGCATTCTCCGTTTCTGGAGGCAGGTTGTTCCACTGTTTAATTGTTCTAACGGTCAGGAAGTTTCTCCTTAGTTCTAAGTTGCTTCTCTCCTTGATCAGTTTCTATCCATTGCTTCTCATCCTGCCTTCAGGCACCTTGGAGAATAGCTTGACTCCCTCTTCTTTGATCCCTTTTCTGCTTGCCTTAAGAGTGCAGAAAAGAGCAACAAAGATGATTAGGGGACTGGAGACTAAGATATGAAGAATAGTTACAGGACTTGGGTATGAATGGTTTTCCCAGTTGCAATGTATGGCTGTGAAAGGTGGACCATAAGAAAGGCTGAGTGCCAAAGAATGGAGGCCTTTGAACTCTGGTGCTGGAAAAGACTCCTGCGAGTCCCCTGGACTGCAAGGCGATCAAACCGGTCAGTCCTAGAGGAGATCAACCCTGACTGCTCTTTAGAAGGCCAGATCCTGAAGTGGAAACTCAAGTACTTTGGCCACCTAATGAGAAGGAAGGACTCACTGGAGAAGAGCCTAATGCTGGGAAAGATTGAGGGCAATAGAAGAATGGGATGACAGAGAATGAGGTGGCTGGATGGAGTCACTGAAGCAGTAGGCATGAGCTTAAATGGACTCCAAAAGATAGTAGAGGACAGGAAGGCTTGGAGGAACATTGTCCATGGAATCGCAATGGGTTGGATATGACTTTGCAACTAACAACAACAACAAGTCTAGTGCAAAGAAGGACTAGGGGGAGATATGATAGCAGTGTTCCAACATTTGAGGGGCTGTCACAAAGATGAGGAGCAAACTATTTTCCAGAAGGCAAGACAAGAAACAATGGATGGAAACTAACAAGAAACAATGGATGGAAACTAATGAAGGAGCGAACCAACCTGAATTAAGGATAAATTTCCTAACAGTGAGAATGATCAGTCAGTGGAACAGCCTGCCTCCAGAAGTTGTGGGTGCCCCATCACTAGAGGTTTTCAAGAAGAAACTGGACAGCCACTTGTCTAAAATGATATAGACTCTCCTGTTTGTGCAGGGAGTTGGACTAGATGACCCCCAAGGTCCATTCTAATTCTGTTATTCTACGTACTATGTTCTAGTAATTAAAATCCAGCCTTGCACTCCACTTGTCATCATTGTTGCTTGGTTTATTTTTTTTTAATGGTAGCACTAAAATGTTGTGATTCCTGGCTTTTCAGTGACTCAGCTCCCCAATCCTCTGAATCACAGCTTTTGATACGGTGTGTAGCAGGAAATGACATGTGGGCAGACGCAATTGCTACAAAATAAAATCTAATCATTCCATTGATATACTTTAAAGTATGAACTGCTCCACTCATCAATCATTCCCTGAACATATTGCACCAAACTGGAAGGGCTGAAGGAAGCTATGTGGTCTCATTTCTCTCCACAAAGAAACATTATTAAAATCAACAGGAATAGCACTGGTTTTTTTTTTT
>NW_015386900.1:469427-479737 GCF_001527695.2 Protobothrops mucrosquamatus
TAGGTAGGAATTGGGTAAAAACCACAACATATTTTCTCTACTTGGTGCCATAGTCCAGAACTGTGTGCCTTATGAAGCCTACTTCCATTGCCACAAACTCATCAATCCTGGTTGTTAGTTCCAGTATAGGGAAAGACTCCAAGCCCAAGAGAAATTCCATACTGCTGTATCAAGAATCAACAGACCACACATGGTGCATTAGATCTAAGAAACAAAAACGGTCCACCTGAAAGTAAATGTACTCTTAGAAATGGATGATTACTCATGAATGTCATAAATTGTGTAGTTAGCTCTGATTTGTGCCAGCTGTATTCTTATGGGTCTCTGAGGTTTTCAATTTCTACCTAAGAATAATAAAATGTGAATCCATATTTTGATAATGTCTCTCTTTTTTAGGGTGTTAAGCCATTTAGCAACTTCTGGAAATCTAACTTGGCAATGATTTGCTGTTGAAGATGGATTTTCACTACAATGTTGATTACTGTAAGTACTTTTCCTCTTTGTTTACTATTAGCAATTTGACAATATCTCTGTGATCTGTGGGGTCAGATACTGCCTGGACTATTGCAGTTTTGTGTCTGTTTTTGATATTACCAGTAGCAAAAGAGATTGTGTAATTCAGCTGCTGGGGTTGGTGGTATAAGTGATTATATTATGAGGTGCCTGGAATCACCTATATGTCAGTTGGGTGGCTATATACATTTAATTAATTAATTAATTGATTGATGCTAGTTGGAGAAAAAAGAGAGATATAGTTGAACTTTGTACTGTTGTTAATTTTGGGTTCAGCAAAGAGATCTCTTGCCTTCTGCGGCCTACTGATATTTTATCCTCCTCTAATCAAATTAAGAATTTTTTTATTTGGTCCTTCATAAGATGATAATTAAAGAATTTACAAAAAAGTAACCAATGAAAGAATTTGGAATGGAAAAAAGCTAGTCAATTTTTAGCACAATGGACCGTATTATTAAATCCATGAGAAAGATGACAGAGTTTCTAGTTGTGCATACAGTTAGCTGACTCTATGAGGATTTGATTACTAACTCGTTTAGTACTCTAATGAGGAATCTTGTATCCTACTAAGAGGAGCATTATGAATTTTTCTGTAGGAAGTTGCTTCTAGAGATTTAGAGGTAAGGAACCAATGGTAAATGGTAATAATTAAGATTAAAATTAGAAAGGAAAATAATGTAGAAAAATATGTTGCAGAACACATTGCAAAACTAGTCTGAATATTCTGTAATAATGTGATATAAAATTTGTGGAATCGCTCTTAAAAATGCCTTTTAATTTGGGATAAATTTGGAAATGCATGAAATGTTCTCAAAGAGAAATCATGAATCATATAAATATACTTTTTCTTCCCATGTTTCAAAGTTTCTTTGGCATTTTTACTAGTAAAGGATCATCATGAATTTTCTCTAATGACAGAGGCAATGCCAGAATTAGGCATTAATTTTTTAAAAAATGTTGGACAGATGGATGTTTATTATTTTGATCCTTTGATCTTGCTGGTTTCAACCCTGATGATCAAGTGACATAATACATAACTTAAAATAAGGCATCAGGCATGTAACATCTTACCCAGAATCATTTGTGCTGAATTTTATTTTTAAATACTAGTGAAGTTGTGTTCTAATATTTTCTATACTACTGGTTTCTCACTTTTATCATAGTTGAAAATTTTATATATGTTCAGCCATCATGCATTAAAGTCCCGTATCTCTAAGCCTATTTAATCTATGTTTTTTATTTGACAAGAAACAAAGAGCAAACAATTGCAAGTTATACATAAATAGCATAAAAGTAGAGTAGGTGGCAAAATCTGTATACTGGTGTTTACTAAAAATGGAGACATTTTAAAATGTATAAATGCAGGTTGAAAGATAGCGAGCAGAATGTGGTCTGTTGCCAGAAATGAAAATTTGTCAAAGTAATTGGAAATGCCTATTGCTTCTCACGTTGTTATATGGAAGCGACAATTGGGTACGACTGGAGAAACATAAAAATAAGTTGAAACTGGCCAGACAGGTCTAAAAGAAGTGTAGTAAAACAAGAGATAGGATCAAGAATGAAAGGGTGCTAAAAGAATATGGATTAAATATTGTTTCATACCAAGAAAAGATAAATTTCCTCAATTATAAATACTTCCTACCGGTATTTCTTATATCAGGAAGAAGTTGCAGAAATATGAAAAGGACGTCTAGCATTCTTCCACTGGAACTATAATCTAAATCGAAAGTTTGCTATCAAAAGATGATAAAAGAATTCTCAACCTCATGTGGAAAAGTATCAACCACTTCTAGGAATATAAACTTTGAGGAAAAGGGAGAATGCCGATCACAACACCTGATTATTTACAGATAGTTCTCAACTTATAACTAGTCACTTAGCAACTGTTCAAAGTTATGGTAGAAACCCCCCCCCCAAAAAAAACTACTTACAACCCGTTTTTGAAGTTACAATGGCTGCACCCCATTTTTGACAATTGGCAATTGACTCACCTTTACAGGCATTTGCACATCCCACAGTCATTTGGAATTTTTTTTAATGGTTTCCAGCATTTACTTCCAGTTTCCAGCAAAACTCACCCATTAGGGTAAATTGGTTCACTTAACAATTGCACATTCACTTGACTGTCACAAAAATTGTAAAAAAAAAATCTTCAAATTTGGGGTCCTTGAGCAGCAGAAACTTTTTTCCTAGAGATATTGTAAATAAGCTTTCTTTACCTGCTGTTTTTCTGACTATTCTCCATTTCCATAATGTTATCTCTTGCTTCTTTTTCCTTTTTTTCCCTATATCAATATACCAATCAGTTAGACAAATATTGTGCGTAAGAACTTGGTATAAAACTAAATATACAGTACTGATAGCTGTCTAGCCATCACTGGATCTCATCAAATTGAAATAAAATGCTAATCCTTTGAAATGTTTTAATCTTGTGTCTCAGCAGACGTCCTCATCTTTGTAAATGTACAGTTGATATATCAAAGGGAACCAAAATATCTATGTGTTAAAGCACACAATGCATGTTGATGACAACAGTTGCAATAAAAGTACTTGGTGAATCGCACTGTTGGAAAGAAATTTAAATAAAACGAAGCTTAGCTGTTTTTAAGATAATGGGGATTGAGGTCTCTAAGGCCTTCAGTAACAGCAAAACACATTTTGGAACTACCTATTGCCATTTAAACTAAACCAATTGTTTGTTTAGGGCCGTTTAAGGCTAAATCAGATGAAACCAGATCTCAGGTTAGGGTGATATTGCTAGCAAGTCCTATGTAGGTTACCTTCAATTATCTAAGGACATGGGGCAACAAAAAAAGCAAGAAATAAAATCGTGAGATAAATGTTTTAGTCTAATATTGGTTATATATCCTTTCATGTGATCTTTCCTGGAAGCGCTCCTGATCAAAATCCATCATTCAGAACTGTGTCAATCCAAATGTGTCTATGCAATTCCTCCATCGTCTTATCTTGCACAAGAGAGGCTTCTGTTTTTCCATCTTATTGTCAAAATGCTTGCATATTTCTTTTTAATTTTTCTTGGCCATGTTTTAGACATCACTTTATTATTGAATGTGACAGATATTGCTATTCCATTGCTTCCATCCACTCCTCCTTTTCTTTCCATTGTTCTCAAGCTTTCCCAAATGCCCCATAGAATCATAGGACCAGAAGATATCTTAGAGGTTTTCTAGGCCAATCTCCCCTGTTTGTTTTTTTTAAAGAATCTGCTGGTGATGTTTATCCTTTTATTGTTATTATTGGAAAGGCTTCCTAGCCTCAATTTTGTTTTAAATAGAAATCAGAGTTCACTATGAAAATAATTGGAGAAAATACTAAAATAAATACACTGAATCTGGTGGAAAGCATTATGTAATCAAACTATGTAGCAGATTCCTGAGAAATAGTTTATCAAGGTGAGTGATGCTAACAATAGCCATACAGGGCATGAAAAATGGTACAGGACAGCCCCATAAAATCTGGACTGAAGCCCCCTCCAAAATAGATCCCAAGCAGCAAATATTCATGTAACAATAGGTTCTGATTGTTCCTCGTGCATTTGATAATTTAACAATATTGAATTAAATCAGATCTCATTTGTAGCTTGGTCCCCAGCTGGCTGATGGAAGTCAACTCCTCTAAATGTCAGAGTCCTTCCCCCTGGAAGAAAAAGCTAATAATCCAATATAGATCAATATATCTCTTGCATCTTTTCCAATCTCTTAGAGTCAGTTATGACGACTACCAGTGGGAAAAAAACCTTGCAGAAAGGGCAAGGATAAGGTTGAATTGATATTTATTAACCAGAAAGCTTTGATTTACTTCTGTACAGTGTTCATAAAAAGGGTAGGAAATGCAATGGCTCCAATACCCCCTGCTGGCCTTAAAAAAGAAAAGTAACCTTGGAGATTAAGATTTACTTTGTGAGCAATGCCTACATTAGACAAAAGTACAGTGATCGTCATTTTTTTATGAGGGTTTCAAAAAGAAATCACAGCAAAAATATTAACAAAAGCATGACCACCTAAATATCTGAAATACCATCACACTCACGGAAATACTCAAGATTAGGTTCTCCACGCCTTATCTACAGTGGCAAAAAATGAAACTGACATCTTTCAAGGGAACTATCTGCCTGATATCCAGACTCTGAGAAGAGATGTGGCATTAGTGGGCACTGAACATGGTAGCACTGTTAGATCATTTTAATGAGTATATTAGATCATTTTAATGAGTTGAACCCTGTTCAAAGGGTTATGTGCAATTCTGTCTCTCCTGGAAGGTTTTCCTGTGGTTGATTTCAAGGGTGGGAATCCTTTTCTCTCTGCTATGTTCCCAGCACTGGATAAAAATAGTAAATGACCTAAAGCTCCATTAATTGGCTGCTGAGAGGTTGCCCATCCCTTTTAATCTAATGCCACGGTAATGTGGGTAATAACACTTCCCTCCTTGCCCCCTTCCATGGATTTAGATACAAGGATGGGTTGTCTAGCACTAATCATTATTCTAGGTCTACATAATCCAAAGATATGTGCAATACTATTCTTCAGTTCATCGTTGCTTCATCTAAAGCACAAGATGAAATTTGTCCTCACATTCTCCTCTTTCTGCAAGCTGCAAACTGTTTATCATTCATTTTCTCAGTGAGTGTTCAAACATAACCGTATAAATTTATAGTTCACAGACGGGAGATATTATTCTATTAATGCATTGGTTCAATGCTGCCCTGTTCTGAGAAGTAGTCTCTAGCATAAAGTATTTGATAAACAACTGAATATGAAACCAATGGGGTGCACTATATAGTCATAAAGGGAAGAAATAAGCAAATTCATGTTTGTATCAGCTTGTATCATCTTAGAGCATTTCAGACAATATTGATGTTCCAGAAACTTTTTGAAAAATCAAAGAGATCAAATGCATTTCTCCTATGCGAATTCTAGAGACCTGAATAATGAGGTCAGAATTCAGACATTCTGGGTGACTCAGAGTATATCCATAATTCTGAAAGAAACTCAGAGAGATGAGGATTTTGCAAACGTTGCTAAATTCCTTTATGGTATATCTATAATAAAGGGAACATGATACATCGATTCTACTTTATTTTCAACAAAACAGTTTTCCATGGCTCATTTCTACAAAAAAATATCTTAAATGTTATGCTTTTCATGTTTCTTTTTAAACCTCCACAATGTCAGCCATGTGCAGTATAGTGAGTTGTGTATTATGAGTTCACTGGGGATGAAATATCAACACAATTTACTAAGATATCCAGTTGAGCTGTGGAGAAGTTGTCTACGGAGAGTCTCAAACTGGACTTTGTTTTGCTTGAAGATGTTTTGCTTCTCATCCAAGAAGCTTCTTCAGTTCTGAATAAACAGTGGAGAATGGAAGGATTTATATTCCTTGCAGTCATCTGGTCCTTAGCACTCTTTCTGAGACTCGTTGAGGCCCCTTGGAGCTCTCAGGGTCACCTGCAGTTTCTTACTCCTGCATGTTCATCCCAAAGGGCATAGCTAAATGTCTGTGGAGATTCTCAGTCATCCAGGTGAATGGACTTGTAGAGAAGCTGTTATTTTAAACGAAATGGTGTATGACATGAGGGGCCCTCAGAATCAAATAGATTCCCTTTGCGTTTCAGTCTCTGCCTTTTCATTACTTGGTAGAGCTGCCCAATAAATTTAAATCTTAGTAATCTATTTCTGTGAAATGTTATGGTCCATTATGGGATTTTGTACAATGAAGCAATGTGGGTTACTGCCAGTGGTGGGATTCAAATATGTGAACATCCGGTTCTCTGTGTGGATGCCACTTCTGGAAGTCCGTTCTGGGCCTGGGCAACAAAAAATTAGCTACCGGTTCTGCCCAACTGGTGCGAACTGGCTGAATCCCACCGCTGATGACTGCTGAATGTATGAAAGAAAGAAGCTGAGAGACTGATTAAATTCTGAAACTCTACTTGCTAAGTATAGACAAATCATATGACTGTTTGCCTTATTAAGCACATTATGAATTTTATTCTTCCAGGAATAACATAGTACAAACTTAAAAGAACTTCGTTGTTAATTGGTGTTCTCTGGAAATTAGACTGCATACCAGAAACGTAGAAATTATTCAATTAATGTCATAAGTTAAAATATATATGCAGCAAAATGTGGTGGTTTTGTTTCCCTTGTCTGGTTTTTTAATTGTGCAATTGATATAACTAAACTATAGGAAGGAAAGAGAAAAAGAGGATAATAAGCACCCAGCTGGAAGGACTCAATTACAATGATTACTGGTGCATCACTGAAAGATCTGGAGGACCAGATTGGGACAGACCATCTTGGAGAAAGTCTGATGTGGTTGTTGATAGACAACACTAATTTGATTGCACATAATCAATACAATTTACCTTGAACATTTTTAGTTTTGCCCCTTAGGGTACTGCTAAAGTTCATGGCCCTGGGGTAACCTGATGAATTAGATAACTTCATCAGCTTGTTCATCACAATATTTTAATCAGTGTACCCTTAATGCCATTTGGATCATTCCTCTTCCTCATCTTGCCTCCCTATGAAAAAGTGTACTCAGAAACTAAATTATTAAAAATTGCTGTAGGGAAGTACGTGGGCCATTTCACTAATATCTATCTATTTTCTAATTATTATTTTCCCACTTTTAAAATAGATTGAGTCCGTTTCTTTTTAATTGCACTAATAATAAAAATAGGAATTGTGAAAGGACCTGAGCAAAAATAAAAAACATTTTTTTTTAAAAAAAGCTATGTTCGAATCAAAATGTTTTCTTCATCTTCCCTTTGTAAAAGGGATTGACCCCAATCACATGGTGATTGAACACTACAATCTCAATCACCCACAACTAGAGCCTACAAATATCTTTTCCTCAAATTCTCTAGTGCTGTCCCTGGGATAAGCAACCTATGGCCATAGAGTTACATGCTGTATTTGACCTAAGTTTACAAGGCGGAACTTCAAATTTCTGCCCAAAGTGGTTTGCCTGGAATGCTGCTATGTGTGAAGCCTACACAAAAGTGAAGGAGTATTCGATACAAAAGGGAACATGATGAAAAGTGTTAGAAGCAGACAAAAGAATACATATTTAGCTTGGCCTCATTTACAATTCAGTTATATCCTTGAGTAGAATACAACATAAGGAATGTAGCACAAACATTTTAATTACATAGTGCATGTGTGTGTGAGAGAGAGAGAGGTAGCCTTCTCAGGTGTAATACATCCATAGAAGATTCAGATGAGGTACCAGGTAGATCCACTCCAAGGGACCAAAACCGCCACATTGTATGCTCATCAGCACGATTCCAGTCCAGAGATTTGTCCATCTAGCTCAGGGGTCTTCAAACATGGCCCTTTTATGACTTGTGGACTTCAACTCCCAGAATTCCTCAGCCAGGCACGCTGGCTGAAGAATTCTGGGAGTTGAAGTCCACAAGTCATAAAAGGGCCAAGTCTGAAGACCCCTGATCTAGCTGCTATACACTTCAAAAGCCAAAGAGAAGAGAAACCAGATTGTTTCAAAACAGCATCATTAAAAAAAAAAAATCAAGACATCTTCTCATGGTTTTTACTGTCAAGCAACTTAGCATATCAATTAAGACTAATTATTGTTGGTAGCGTTCATGTACAGTCTGGAAGTTCCCAGTCTAAAAACTTCTTCTTGAAATCAATAAGATACTACCCTAGAACAGGATCCATATCTTTATGTCTTTTATGACTTGATTGCAAGCTATTCCAAACTCCCTGGAAATTCTTGTCCAGTTGTTCTAGGCTTTGAACCTGGCTGAAGAATTCTGGGAGTTGAAGTCCACAAGTCATAAAAGGGCCAAGTTTGAAGACTCCTGATGTAAGGTTTGTTTTTGTTTGTTTGTTTTTTTAAGTGAACTTGGTAATTTAGTGCATTTTAGCACTATTTGTGTTAACAATATCAGACGATTTATGAAAACTGACAGATAGCCACATTTTAATTAATAGTGTACCAAAAATCTGTCTTCCCGTTTCCTCAAAAAATATCCCCATCTTTCTCTTTTGCTCACATTTTATTCTGGAGTCTGAATCCTCAATCACCCATATTCATTCATACTTGGAAGGACTCTGATCTTTCCTTCTGATTCAGGTAATGACTTCTGTTTTTTACACCAGTTCAGATTTATGTCTGTGTTTTCTGGTCCAGCGATGTGCAAAGCCTTTATCACATCTTAGAGGTTCATTCTCAGAAAGAAAATTCATTCAGAGAAGATATGAAACCCAAATTGCCAATGAGTCCCTCGTCCTATGAAAATAAATTCAGAAAATAATGAATTTGTGGAATTGCATTCTTTTCGTGAATTTGTTTTAAAAGGCTGCTGCTGAATTTTCATAAGAATAAACCTGCTGGATCACTCTAGGGGCCATTTTAGTCTAATGTTTTGTTCTTCACACCAGACGTGCCTTTGGGATGCTTTTAAGAAAGAGATGGAGATGTACCTCTTTTCCACCTTTGATCTCCTTCTCCCAACTTCTCCCACCACCAGGATAACATTGAATCTTCAAGATTAATTGCCCCTAAGAGAGCTCCATGAATTCTCTAGTCAGCCTTTAAAACCATCCAAGTTAGTAGCCATTATTGTCCCGGATCAAGCAAGGAGATTACTGGGTATTACTTGATACAGGCAGAAAGGGAAATTCATGCAAATTATTGCATGAATTGGAATTCATGCAAATTATTTTATTCATCAGGCATCCTCAAGACAATAACTTACAGTTACTGTAGAGATTCTTCTGGAATATAGATTGCAATCTGGACCCATCACGTAGGTAAAAGGAAAATAGCTTCTCCCATACTAATGGAGATAACACTCCTCGTGGCTGGGTACTTTTTAGGGGAATCTGGTTTTGACCACAACTGTATAAGGAGATTACTTTGTGACCAGTTTCCTTCTGACTATGCTATGCGTAGTTGCACAGGGATTAGGCAGGAATACAGGATTTTATATGGAACTCAAATGGATATACCTAATTTTAGGTTGTATTTTTATAAGAGAAAGAGGCTTATATTTTTCAGCTGCCAAGAATTTGGTTCAGTGTGGCATGGCTAGACCCTGGGGTTCATATCCTGTCAAACATCAGGGTGGCTAACCATCAGTGGTTATATATATATCTGTATATCTGTATATCTGTATATATATATATCTGTATATCTGTATATCTGTATATCTGTATATCTGTATATCTATATTACTATATTACTATATTATCTATATTACTCTGAGAAGCACAAAGCTAAAAGCACAAGCCTGATGATGATGAATGTGATTTCATCGAAACGTCGCTATGATACTTCTAATCTTACACGGGAGAAAACCCGAATGACCAAAGACTCATCTATATCTATATCTATATCTATATCTATATCTATATCTATATCTATATCTATATCTATATCTATATCTATATCTATATCTATCTATCTATATATGACAAACTAGATGTTGCTATGGAGACAATGTAATTGTTGTAAATGTAAGGGCTGGAGCCCCACGATTCTATGACTCTGAAATCAATTTGCAAAATCTACAGGCATTTCTCATCTGCTAAAGACATCAACTGATGTCTATAATGTGCATTAATCCTAAATATGTCTATGGAAATCCTTTAGTATCTCAAACTAATTTATGAGAAGAAAGAGGAAAGCACTCCATACACTACTATCAATTGCTAGTACCAAAATTCTCCACTTTACTATTTTAAACCCATGAAAGCAGATGCACTGACTGTATGATTCATGCAGGTTGAAAATAGTCCCCCCCC
>NW_015386900.1:480795-529152 GCF_001527695.2 Protobothrops mucrosquamatus
CAACATGTTCTCAAAGCGGGACACATGTTTTTGTGTACATATATAGAAGTACATGCAAATAGAGCAAAAGGGATTAGCCATTGTGGGTAGTGTAATTTGGATGGTGACTTTCACACTGAATGTTCTGTGTTATCTTTGGCCTAATTTCTGTTACCTTTGGAAGATCAGTCACTTCCCAGCAATGTGCAGAGAAAAGATTAACAATGGAAAGGAAAAACTACATAGAAAATATTGAAAGCTATGTTCACCCTGATCCCACTAGAAATTTAGTTTTGCCAAGAACATGAGTAGATAACCGAGAACGTTGGGCAATGGTTCTTGTGGCCCAGAGTTGCCAAACATTATCAACATAATTTCCTGAGGTAGGCAGCCTGTCAAATATGGACTATCCCAAGCAAAACAAAACATCATGAACAAATCAAAACATTTGTTAAAAAATATATTCCCTTCTCCTGCTGCACTTGTAAAATTTCTTTAAGAAATTCATTTAGTTTCATGAGAATTGGAATATAATGCAGGCCAAATACATGCAAAACTAAAGTGATCCAATGAGCAAATGCAGAATATTTTTTATTGGCCAAGCATAGGGATTTGTCTCTGGCACATAAGTAGGAAAAGATCACGTGAAGTATTAATACCACTTTACAATGCCTTGGTAAGGCCACACTTGGAATACTGCATCCAGTTTTGGTCACCACGATGTAAAAACGATGTTGAGACTCTAGAAAGAGTACAGAGAAGAGCAACAAAGATGATTAGGGGACTGGAGGCTAAAACATATAAGGAACGGTTGCTGGAATTGGGTATGTCTAGTTTAACGAAGAGAAGGACGAGGGGAGACATGATAGCAGTGTTCCAATATCTCAGGGGCTGCCACAAAGAAGAGGGAGTCAAGCTATTCTCCAAAGCGCCTGAAGGCAGGACAAGAAGCAACGGGTGGAAACTAATCAAGGAGAGAAGCAACCTAGAACTAAGGAGAAACTTCCTGACAGTTAGAACAATTAACCAGTGGAACAACCTGCCTCCAGAGGCAGTGAATGCTCCAACACTGGAAGTTTTTAAGAAGAGACTGGACAGCCATTTGTCCAAAATGGTATAGGATTACCTGCCTGAGCAGGGGGTTGGACTTGATGACCTCCAAGGTCCCTTCCAACTTTAATATTATTATTATTATTATTATTATTATTATTATTATTATTATTATTATTATTATTATTATTATTATTATTATTATCCTACTACATGTGTGAATATCCTTAGGCATAAGACAGTGATATGGAAATGGCATGGGGGGGGAACTGTTTTGGTGTTGTTTGGCATGCAATGCCCTACAACATAAGGGTCCCCAACTCCCGGTCCATGGACCAGGACTGGGCCACAGCATGACAGCAACTGGTCTGCACAAACAAGCAAAGCCCCATCTGTGGGATGCAGGCAGCACACAAAACCACGCACTCTCCGATCTGTGGAAAAACCTTTCTCCACGGAACCAGTCCCTGGTGCCCAAAAGGTTGGGGACCTCTGCTATAGCGGTATCTTGAGGTGAGAAGTTAAAACAGTTTATGTCCAGGATGTGAGGGGTCTGTATATATTTTCTCAGCCCTCCTTCTGACCCATGCAATATACGGATCCTCAATGGAAGGCAGGCTGGTTGCAATTGTTCTTTCTGCAGTCTTAACCATCCGTTGAAGTCTGTACCTGTCCTGTTTGGTTGCTGTGCCAAACCAGACAGTTATAAAAGTACAAATGCCAGTCTAAATAATGATTCTATTTCTGTTGTGCTGATGCTTATGTCTCTTCAGTCTCCAAAACAATTTGTCTTTATCTAAACAGAGACAATGTCTATTCTCAAGCTTTATTATTTTATTTCTATTTTATATTTCATTTTAGCCAAACAATAGCCTTTGAGATGTTTTTTTTATCTGTAAAAGCTGAAAGGTGTACATGGTAATCTGGAAAGGTTTGCCTGAGTAACTCTGATACCACACAGAAGAATTATTCCTCAGCTTAAACTACCTTTAGATATTTTTTCTCTCCTTCTTTCTCCAGCTGCATAGACCCAGACTAGCCTCAGGCCAGACTGTTGTGTTTCAAGGCACATTTCCTGAAGTTACCTTTTGAAGAACATTTGGAAATCTTGTCTGGTGCAAAATGTGGCTGGTGGCAACTCCGAGCATGTTTTTAGATGTTCAATTTGTAAGACAGGTCGACATTTCACCTTAGCAGCAGCCCTCCATGGCAGCTTAATTTGGTGATGTACACAAACACTTTCCAAATTACAAAGTGCACTCTTTGCAGCCACACAAAAGGTCAAATGGCTTGTAATGCTGAAGAGGGCTTGTACAAAGCTTTGAAGAGTTGCTTCAAATTGAAACAGAAGTCCCTTCAGAAGCACCTGATTGGAGCGGCTGTACTGTTTTGATCCGGAAGAATAAAAGAGACTCTGGAGCACCCATTCCACATGCAGGGAAGATTTTTTTTTCTACTGATGCAGAATGGCTAGTGGAACTGAGCTGGCCTACTTGAGTTCATTGATTCACTGCAGATAAGTCTTCTTAAAAAAAACAAAGCTTGGGTTTTTGGGGTTTATCTGTATGTAGTTCAACACTGATCTTATGGATGTCAAACTACATTTTGCAAATCATAGTCAAAGCATGCATAGATCTGCCACATAAGAAAAAGCTCAAACTGGAAACATTTTGATTTTATAAGCCTACATCAGAGAAAATTATGTAGAAATATTATGAACTGTATAACTATAAGAGAAATCTCCTTCATTTATAGTGAATGAATAAATAAGTGAATATAGATAGTGAATTAATAAAAAGCCATAAAAAGCCATGGTGGCGCAGTGGTTAGAATGCAGTATTGTAGGCTAATTCTGCTGACTGCCAGGAGTTCGATCCTGACCAGCTCAAAGTTGACTCAGCCTTCCATCCTTCCAAGGTTGGCAAAACGAGGACCCAGATTGTTGGCAAAAGGCTGAGAAGAGAAAATTCTTACTCCATATTTCAGAAGGATGGAAGACGAGCGGCAAGCCTAAGGCCACAGAGTGAATTAGCAACTGAAAGGAATTGGAACCATGAGTTCTTCAGTGAGCTTCTTAGCTTTTGTTATAGCTTCCTTTCCCTTTTCTGTTTTGTTTTGGTTTTGTTTCTTTTTGGAGGAAAAAAAATGAGTCCATCACCCCCTGGCCCATTGCAATCAGTAAGTCTGACTTCATTCCATCATAGTTGCAAAAACCAACTTCACTGCTCATTTCTTTCATTCTTATTTTTTGACAGAAGAAGAAAGGAAGGGAAAAAAACCCTGGCCTAGCCTCACTTTCTCCCTTAGCATGCTCAAATTCCCCACTCTTGTCCCTTGAAAGCAATTTCCTGACTGCTCTATTTTGACAGAGAGTTATAAATTTAGTTTAAAGGTGTGTTTGGCTTGGAGTCTTTCTTCTTTTGTTTCCTGGCCTCCTCCCTTGGGTGCCGCTGTTTTCAGTCAGTCAACTTGATTCTTCTGTTTTTTATGTCCTTCAGTAGGATTTTGAGGACATTGACCTGAAGAAAAGACAAGGGATAAGATACTTTCCTTCAAATTACCTGCCAGCTTTTTTTTCCTTCTGGAATCTGATAACTCCTTGGGGTTAATGCCATTTTTAGTTAGGTCAGTTTGTCTCCAGACAGCATGAATTTCACATGTCTGCATTCAGAAACTACTTCTTTGCCTATTTTCACATGAATGAGCTTTTAGCATTTCTCCTTCTTTTCTTTTTTCTGCAGAAAACAATATATATTTCAATATATATTTCAATATATATATTTCAAGCTAAAGAGCTTGAAATAGCTATACTAGTCTCCCACTAACTCTTTGTCAGCCACAAAATTTTGAGTATGTATGTATGTATGTATGTATGTATGTATGTATGTATTTTGCAGCCAGCAGTTGTGAATTCTGAAGAATATTTTTTGTGACATTCTCCATGTTAGTTTGGCACATCCCTAGTAGAGGGCAGTTGATCATCTAGTAGCAACTGACATGAAAGTATATATAATTACGTATACAATAGCATGAATAACAGAATAACAGAGTTGGAAGGGACCTTGGAAGTCTTCTAGTCCAAACTCTGCTCAAGCATGAAATCTTATACTATTTCAGACAAGTGGTTGTCTAATCTCTTCCTAAAAATCTCTAGTGTTGGAGCACCCATAACCTCTGGAGGCAAGCTGTTCCACTGATTGTTTTAACTGTCAAGAAATTTCTCCTTAGTTCTGGGTTGGTTCTCTCCTTGATTAGTTTCCATCCGTTGCTTCTTGTCGTGCCTTCAGCTGAATAAAATGCACCACACTATATTTTCTATATTTTTTTCAGGAAAGTCATCAATGACTGAAAACAAGTTCAGGAAGATCAAAAGAATAAATAACATTGATGGCACCAACCTCCAAGAGGAGGAAGAAGAAATTATGTCTAGCTTATGTGATATTGCTACACATTCAGTGATGGGCAGGTGCTAGTCCAAGCAAAACTTTATTATTTCCAGTGGGAAGGAATTAGGCATTACTGGATTGTGCATATTTATCTTTCAAGTGAACAGAGTCCTAATTAAAAATAAACTAAATTTCTTTAAGTCTGAATCGGTCTTCCATGAAGTAACAGCTAAATTGCTCCATTATCTCAGCTGCTGAATCTTAAAACAATTTTTAGACAATTGCCACGAACAGCCCATTCAACATTCCATTGATCTGATGCTTTTATATATTCGCATAGCTACTATGAACCTCAACCCAATGTGACAGTTAGCAGCCTTGCTTTCCCAGCACCTGAAAAGTGAAGCAGCCTTTTAAAAACAATCATATAACTGTTCCCTGGAAGTTTCTCTATGTTTTTACACTTCAGATCCCCCTGCCTCCTGATAATTGATTTGTGAGCAGAGACCAGGTAAGAGAATCAAAGGTCAAGCTGCCCAGCCATCTGTCACATGACTAGGGAATTAGGTACCTTGATCCATGAGCACTGTGCCTCATTCATCTTCTCTTTCTCTTAAACTTAAAGCATTGTAAAATGTTAAGGGGAGGGAGTGGAACAATTGGTTCCATATCAAGTAGGAAGGGATTTAGAAGAACTGGACCAAAGTAGCCTAGAACATGGTATTAAAAACTTGAAGGGCTGGGATCACATCTGGAATTCTGAGAGACTATTCTGTTGCTAAATGACTGGATTTTTCCTGTTCATTTCCATTTCTATCAGAATACCGAAATTACAAGTGAATCCCAAGGCAGGAGACAATTAAATGCTCTCTCTGATTATTTCAGGAAGAGATGGACTTCAGGACATTTTTTTTTCCTGTTTGCTTTTTGGTTCAGATACACTTATATACACATGTACACACATATACATGTGTGTGTAAGTGCATACTTGTAATTTAACTGCAGCACCACTGCTGAGCAATTTTCCATTACAGAAGTTGAAGCATGTCATTGTACGTGGGAAAAACGCAGTCCCAGATTGGGATTACAACGTTTGGATTTTACAGAATGAAAGAGAATGTACAGATTATTAGCATCAGTGGTTTTAAAGAGCTCGAAGAGATAGATAGATAGATGACAGACAGATACAAGATAGACAAATTGAAAGCCTTTTCAATATCTCATTTTCTTTTAGGCTTAAAAAGAAAAGGGAGTTTTATTTTAAGCAAACCACAAATAACAATTGTCAAAATACAGTGCTTCAATAGCGATTAAAAAGGTTCGATTGTCTTTTTCTCACTATTCCAAGAACATTTGTTCAAGTATGCCAATCAACAATAAATATTTTTGCACAGTGTTTGTAGTCAAGCAAAGATACCTGGTTTTTCATAAACTCTGTAACAAGTAGAACAATATTCCCCAGAGCATTATGATTGTCAGATGCACATTTTAATACCGTGAAATATTCTAATTCCTTTGATAATCCATTTCAGGAATATTTTTTAAAAAAAAAAAACTAAATGTGAGTAATGTTCTTGATAGCCAACTCTCTTTGCTGATGTGTCTGAACAAAATATGTAAGTAACGCTCAATTGCAGTTAAATGTATTATTTCTGTCCATTGTCATTTCACAACATTGCTGAATGTATTATGCGATATATGAGGAGCAGATATCACCCACTCTACACAGCTAATCAGCGGTCAGGCCTTTGTCATCTGGTATTATCCTGTGTCCCATTGTTAGCCATCAAGTATGTGTACCAAAAAAAAAAAAATAGAAAATACGGCATTAATTCTACACCTTTAGAATCTCAAGACTGTTTAGCAGCAATGACTAATTTAAAAATAATTGGTTAAAACCTGAAAAACTAAAAACCAGTGGAACTGCTTGCTTATACGGTAGAAGTTGTGGATGCTTCATCTCACTGGAGGTCTTTAAGAAGAGACTGGACAGCCACTTGTCTCAAACAATTTAAGGTCTCCTGCTTGAACAGGGGGTTGGACTAGAAGACCTCCAAGGTATTTTCAGCTCAATTCTGATTATGATTCTGATTATGCATACCAGACCTATGAGCCTGGAATAGGGCAAATTATAGAGGCTCTGTTAAATCAATCTGAAGAACTAATTTTGTTTACATTTCCAGTTTGAACTGTGGAAGCAATTTTGTTTTAAAGGATCTTGGATCTGATAAAAATTTATGTGCAAAAATCAAATTGATTCAGAAATACCAGCAAGTGAATGTGATGATTTGATGCATCCAATAGATGGTTGTTCAATTTGGAGAGTAACCTGCAGAAACCACCGTTGAGGCTAAACTTTGAATTAGAGTTTAGCACAATCCAAATTTAAAATTTTATCTATCTGGAAACAAATGCAGGCAATTCAGAAATAAACACATGCTAAAAAGAGCAACCTTATTATAGTTAGACAGAGCCCTGGACTATGTGATGTCCATCCTCCCCCAAAATGTTCCCAATTTCAGAGAAGTGGTGAGGTGATCTTACTACTTCCCTGATTGATAAACAGGGTCCAGACCTGCCTTTTTAAGTTGGTCTTTCTGCCAAGCCACAATTAAATAATATATGTCACAATTTCATGTGAATGTTTGGGGTAGAACTGATAAAATAAAAAGCAACTCTATAGCTTAGCTCAGTGTGAGTTAGCATTTTGCCCAATTGACAGTAGCAATTTACACTCAAAGCTTCTGGGTTTAATCCTTGGACTTATTTCAGATTGAAACATTGGAAGAACTTCTACTAATGTCAACAATATAGACTTATAACACATGAAGCAATGATTTGACTTGAGAACTGTGTTCATACAACACACTTTATTAATCAGAGGTGATTAATGTGTTGTATGACTAGATAATCTTGGGTAGTGGAGAATTAATTTTAACTCAAAGAGCCTCTCCTTATTGTTGTTCTGCATGAACACAAAAGTGAGTAAACCTGTCTATTAATCTTCCTGCTGCCTTGAGGAGAAACTAGAGTAGTCCCATGCATTAAAAGGGAATTAGTCTAGAAATGCCATCATTTTATTTTCTTCCCTCTTTACAATTTGGTGCAGAGCAACCATAAGTTAAGAATCCATGCTAATTTAAGTCATACCTTGCATGCCTATATCAGGGGTAGGCAACCTTGGCTCTTTTATGACTTGTGGACTTCAACTCCCAGAATTCCTGAGCCAGCATGGCTCATCTTGGAAACCTCTCCCTTTCCCCTCAGCATGGCTGGCTCAGGAATTTTGGGAGTTGAAGTCCACGAGTCATAAAAGAGCCAAGGTTGCCTACCCCTGCCCTATACGAACCAAGATCATTTTCTGGTTCCAACCTGTTCCAATACTCAGTGAGTCCACATTACTTGCATTTGGTGATGTCAATTTATAAATTACAAGCTGGTCCTTCTGCCTCAAATACATATCTTGGTATAACAAGTGTATCAACTGTAACTTATCCCACCATTCATGATTAAAAGGACTCCTGATTTACTGGGATGCATTATTCTAGCTTCAGAGTCACTGGCAAGTTCCTTTGTCTACCTGCTACCACTTTCAGGATATTTGTGAACACTTTACCTAATAGCCTTTCTTTTATCTTTGATGAACCTCAGGTTGATCCTACCAAGTCCATCTACTGTAGGTATCTAGTTTTTATGCAACAGTAAAAATCAATGTTGAATCTCTCGACTGCCCATACAAGAACTGTAAATTGAACTCACTCCCAAAAAAGCTACCAGGGAAGAACTGTCAACCTGGAAAATATATACCTCATAACTCCTTGGTGTTGCCAACAACACCCAAGAATGTGAGAAGCAAGTTGAAAAATGAAACGTGAGCGGAAGATGACCAAAGGAAGGGAGCAATGGATGTGTACTATTGCAATGACTCAGCAGAAGGAAATTAATGATTCAAAAAGGTGTGACCCATTCTGGGACACTCTAATTACAGGGACCCAACAAAAAGCTGCTGGCCTAAGCTGTAATGTAATGAAGGAAGGAAATTGCACAATTGAAACATTGTCCAAGCAGAAAGTCTAATGCTGCACTGCTTGCAACTTGGACTATAATTCAGGTTCTTCCGTTAGAATCTTAAGGACCAACTAAAAATGTCTCCAGCTTTTGAGGTTCCAAACTGCCTAATCTGAACCTATGAACCAATGCCCAAAGAATCTGCTTTTTAAAACAAAAATGTTGTTCTTCTTTTGCTTTCCATATTTCCTGTGTATTTATGAAAGCTTGTACACATACACGCACAGTCCTTGAACGTTCTGTGCAATAAGCTTATTCATCTGTGGCTAGCAGGTGAATAAACTCAAAATTGCATAACAGCTGTGTTACTACTTGTTTTGCATGGACTTTCCATTGCAACACAAGTAAAACACAACATCCAACCAAGCTTCCAGATTCTCCGTTACATGGACCAGGGGATAAGCAACCCTCATAATTCCCATTCAGCCTTCAACTCTGTGACTATTTGAGTCAACCCCCCATGAAATGTAAGCTGCTGCTGAATTTTAGTATTTTAACGTGACAACTGAAAAAAATAGAGCACGTGAGATAATTGTGCTAACTAATCTAAATCTAGTCAAATTTAGTTGTTTTCCTGACTTTCCCCTTCTATAGGTAACAGTTCTTGCATCAAAGCCCTCTTCCTTATTCTGTACACGAAGAAGATATGGACAAAACCAAACTCCATGCTAAGATAAGGCAGAAGAAAATCACATGGTTCTCAATATGGCCCATTCAAAGTTAGAGTTCTTCAAGTAATAATGGGCAAACAGCTTCCTAGGGCCTTCAGACATCTTTTCACAGTTCTTTAAGATTGTTGTGCCTCTGTTGAAAACTGGCAATATGGCTTGTTTTTTGCCACTTTGACATGTTATGTCTACAAAAAACAACAACAACCCCACAATGGCTAACTAAAAGAGGCACATCCCTATTATAATGCACAGATCTACTAAAACTCAAATGGGATGTGGTCCAATCCTCTTTATGAGCAAGCAAAAGAAAAAGGACAATTGGGGCCCAATTTCCTTCTTTTACTTTGTCTATGGAGATTCTCAATCATCCAGGTCAAGGTTATCCCAAAGGTGCTTTCCCCCCCCCCCCGAAAGGCAACTGGGATTTCTTGGTTTTTGTCATTTGAAAACATTTTGCTTATCATCCAAGGAGCTTCTTTTACTTTGCTTGCATCGGTCATTCTCAATAGTGAAATGGGCAGCATATACATTTAATAAAGAATAATATTAGGACTAACTATGGAACACTAAAAGGTTGTCTGACTCTTCTTTAGGGCAAGAAGACCCCTAATTCATTAAAAATTAAATGCCTTTCAAGTTGTCCTTTGATTCTTCAGCTCACATATCCTTATAACCATTTCCAGTAAATTATATTTGCTATCCTCATGCTATAGAATAAGACAGTGATGGCAAACCTTTTAGAGACCGAGTGCCCCAAAACCGCCCCCCGCCCCTACTCTGCCTCCCACTCTGCCTGCTCTGCCCCCACCCGCCCCCTGCCCCACCCACCTGCAGGGACACGCACCACCTCCATGGCCCACAGCAGATCACCCAGGCAGCCCTGCAGCACCATGGCAGCCATGCCCTCCGCCCACACCCCGCAGCATCATCTGCACACTATGGGGTGCGAGGGCGGAGTTGTGTCCCTGCTGCCCGGCTATGTCCTTGGCTGCACTGCTCCATGTGGGCTGCACCCGGGGGTGATTCTCCTCCAGGGAGGCTGCTGGTGAGGAGAAGGCCACAGGTGGAGGCAGGGCTGGGGAGACGGCACGTGTGCCCACAGAGAGGGCTCCGAGTGCCGCCTCTGGCATGCGTGCCATAGGTTCGCCACCACTGGAATAAGAGAAGGATGAGATATACCTATAAGTTTCTGGGACAGTTCTTTTTAACTTTGCAGTTGTGCTTTTATAGTACTATGCTATGCTCCTATTATGACTACATTGTGTTAGGGACATTACACTGGCATTGGGTAAGAAAAGAAGGCAATATCCTTCATTAACTTGTTATAAAATATTTCTCCCTTTTTCTTCCTTTGTCAAAAATATGCAAGTGGAAGGAATAATTCTGTAAGCATTAGTTATTGAAAGCAGCTTGCACTCAATCATGGCGGCTTTTTCGCCTATTCTTTTCTGTTCTGATATTGCTGAACTACAAAGTATTATTTTTAAAAAGGATAAACCAGCAGGCAGACTCTACACTTCAAACTTTCCTTCCTTAACTGTTCCAATAAACGGGAGCAGTGTTCATTTGCAAATGAGGAGAATTTTACAGTTATTTTTTATAAAAGAATAATTCAAGTTTCAATGGCTGTTTCTGATTTGTAGAAATATATTTTCCAAGATCAAAAGGGCCAGGGAAAGCTTTGGGTTACCAAAGTTTTTATTTTTGAAAAAGTTTGAATTTGGATACAATGGGCATTAAAGAGTACCAGAAGAACTGTTACTCCTGAAACTTTCAAAACTCGTACAAATTATACAGATCAGAGCTGAAGATATTTTGATTAGTTACTGATTGATTTTCTTTTGCCCCTTTGGATCATTCTCTCATTATCTGATGATTCTTCTATATTTCTATCTACCTTATATTTCTTCTCATTTTAACCTATAAATTCAATAGATGTATTCAGATGACATCCCCATCATGTGGCCAAGACTTCCTGTACTGGAAGACAGTTCTCCACTTAAGCACTTAGACTTAATATACCACTTCACAGTACTTTGCAGCCCTCTATAAGGAGTTTTCAGAGTCAGCATATTGCCCTCAACAATCTGAATCCTCATTTTACCAACCTCGGAAGACTGGAAGGCTGAGTCAATCTTGAGCCGGTGAGACTCGAACTGCTGAACTGCTGAACTGCTGACAGTCGGCAGAATTAACCTGCAATACTGCATTCTAACCACTCTACCACCACAGCTCTTACACAAATACAGATAGGTTAGCTATGAAAATTATGAAAATTATGCCTATAGTATTCCAAAGTTCTTACTTAAAAGACACCTTTGCTTTTTTCTTTCCAACTCTACTTGTTCTTTGTAAATGTTGATGTTCTCTTTCTTCCATAAAAAGCTAAGCTCAAATTGTGGGCTTCAAATTGTCCCATATAGAGCTGATGGTTGAACTGTTTGATGCAAAATTCAATGCCCGGTTATTTTTTTTTTTTAACTCTGCCAACTCCTAAGGCATATTCCATATTCCAAGATGCCTTATCTTTGCAAACTAAGATGTGCAAATGAAAGAGAATATGAATCAAGTTGCTTTTGAGGGGAGAATATAATTTCATTCACTGACTTTATCAAGTTTGCCATAGTATACACCTCATTCAAGTGTGGAATCTTGATTTGAATTAATACTGCATTCAAAAGAACCCTGTAATAGGAGCTAATTAGATTGCTCTTGAAAGAAACGGTTCCTTGACCATTTTCTAATAAGATCATATTGTCAGATTAGATTACATCAGCTATGAATTTCCTACAAATCATGTTCAGGTTTGTATTCAAAACAGATTACTATAAATCATTATAACTCAGGAACTTATCAAGACTTTTTAAACATACATATCTGAGGCAAGGACTGTTGGCTATTGTTGACCCCAAACAATACTTGAATGAAGATGATAAAATTAAACTTTTGCCAATTAGGATACCTGCTGTTTATTTCCTGCTGACCACTGTAGATAAATGTGTAACAAATCAACTTTCTTTGTTTGCAGTGTTCAAAAGGAAGATACAAATGTATATGGTGACAGACAGTGCTAGCTGGCCAATGAGTTTTATCAATTCATTAATCTCTTTGCCAATCAAACCTCTTTTGAGGTGGAAGAACTAATATTACTTTGGACTTCATTCCCTATTAAGTTCAGGTCAATTACAAATTTAACTTTGAATCAGAATCAGAATCTGAATAGAGCTGGAAAGTTATAATAATAATAATAATAATAATAATAATAATAATAATAATAATAATAATAATAATAATAATAATAATAATAATAATAATAATAATAATAATAATAATAATAATAATAAAGTTGGAAGGGACCTTGGAGGTCATCTAGTCCAACCCCCTGCTCAGACAGGAAACCCTATATCATTTCAGACAAATGGCTGTCCAGTCTCTTCTTAAAAACTTCCAGTGTTGGAGCATTCACCACTTCTGGAGGCAGGTACCATTTCAGACAAGTGACTGTTCAGTCTCTTCTTAAAAACCTCCAGTGATGAAGCATCTACAACATCTGAAGGCAAGCTATTCCATTGGTTAATTGTCCTCGTTGTTAGGAAGTTTCTCCTTAATTCCAGGTTGCTTCTCTCCTTGATCAGTTTCCATCCATTGTTTTTTGTCTTGCCCTCTGGTTGTAAAATAAATTGACCCCCCTCCTCTTTGTGGCAACCTCTCAAAAACTGCAATACTGCTATCGTGTCCCTGCTAGTCCTTCTTTTCTTTAGACTAGTCAAACCCAAATCCTGCAACTGTTCTTCATATGTTTTAGTCTCCAGGCCTTTAATCGTCTTAGTCGCTCTTCTCTGCACTTTTTCCAAAGTGGGAGAGCGATTATTACTTTGGACTTCATTCCCTACTAAGTTCAGATCAATTACAAATTTAACTTTGCGGTATTCTAAAAACGATACCTCATCCCTTCAATTTGTATGGCATCCATCTCACCAAATTGATTTAAATGTTGCTTAAATCCCTAGAACTGTTCAGCATCGGCAATATTAAAAATGGAGGTAAATATGAATTTATCATATTTGCATGAATCTCAGAAATAGATTGCCGTTTTATTTAGCATTGGCTTTGGTAAAATTCAGTGAAAATACTGAAAATGTTTGATGCTGTTTTTTCATTTAAAATAAACCGAAGTGAAAGTGTCCAGCAAATGTGCCATATTATAGGAACTCTGTCCAGGAGCAAGAAACTCATAAAGATTAAAGACAGAGAGAAGTCAAAATAACTTCAGCCCTTCAGAAAAGTTTGTGCACAATTCTAAAGGTCTGTTCCAGATTTTCAGATGAATGTTGACTCATCTAATAACAGGACTATTGGTGACCCATTGAGATACAATTCCACTATTTTGCCTCTGCTATCTTGCCTGCCCAGATTCTTCAGACCACTTTCATGCCTTTTATATCTTCAAAGAATGTATTTACCTTTTGGAAAATACACAAAGTTACAAAAGCTAATTGCTCTGAGATTGGTGAATAGGAATAAAAACATATAAGCCAGGAGATCTAGTTATACCACCTGCCTTTAGGTTAAAATTCCCTGTTAAAAGAAAGACTAGATTAGAATCATCCACTAGCTACAAAATGAACCATTTCACTATTTGCTTCTCTTTCTCCATGCTCAGAGGAATATTTATCTCCACGTATAATTTATTCT
The DNA here is from genome assembly GCF_001527695.2 of Protobothrops mucrosquamatus. Classification (NCBI taxonomy): domain Eukaryota; kingdom Metazoa; phylum Chordata; class Lepidosauria; order Squamata; family Viperidae; genus Protobothrops; species Protobothrops mucrosquamatus. Next base: position 494,645 of record NW_015386900.1, read on the forward strand.
GGGCCTATAGACCAGAAGAGAAGCCTGGGGAACTTATGAAAGGCTGTTAGAATTTATATGAGTTGGTGCTTGTGCATGCATTTGGAGTTATTTCTGTTTATTTCCTATCATGTCCTATTGTAACTGTAATAAGACAACCAAATTATCTCCTCACCAGCTGTTTTTTAATTTAAGCAAGATATTGGTGTTCAAACACAGTTCAAGTCCAAAGGCAGGCATATGGAGTAGAGTGAGAAATTTGGGTTCATTGGTTTTGTAAAGAAAATTCTCATTAACACCTTCGCATGTAGCAAAACTGCAAGTTATCCAGCATTTCTTGTGTTAGGAGTGGTACAAATCTTGTTTGATTTATATTTTTCTTGCTTTGCATAGGAAGATATAAAGGATATCCTTTCCTAATTTTCTCAAACTTTGTGGAACAAGTGGAGGAGGTTCTGAGTGGTGGCAATCATTGTAATTATTTAATGAGAAACCCTTGGAAGAAAATATTGACCATAGAGATTTTAAATTATTTTTTCTGATAATAGCATTATCTATCTATCTGTCTGTCTGTCTGTCTGTCTGTCTGTATGTCTCTCTGTCTCTCTGTCTGTCTGTTTGTCTATTCAGATTTCTTTTTTTGCTGACAAAGAGCAATCTGAAGATTGCTGAAAAAAGAAATCTGAATTTGTAATGTATCACAGTTGCGACTTGAGCCTGCTTAATGCCCCTAGTTTGGGGGGCGGCAAGGCAAAAGTGGTTATAAAAAAAAAGTAGAACTGGAGTATAGCAGTCAAAAATGCCAAGGTGCAATCAATCAGACCGGTCTGTCTGAAAAACTTTATCTATCTATCTATCTATCTATCTATCTATCTATCTATCTATCTATCTATCTATCTATCTATCTATCTGTCTGTCTGTCTGTCTGTCTGTCTGTCTGTCTGTCTGTCTGTCTATCTATCATCATCATCTATCATCTCTCTCTCTCATCTATCTATTATCTATCTCTATCTCTATATCTATGTATATCTATTTATCTATCTATCTATCTATCTATCTAATTATGTATCTTTAAATTTTTGTGCTGCCATTCTTGTTTAGAGGTGAATCTGGGTGACTTACAAACATTAATAACCCATAAGCTTTAAAGTGATAAAACAATAAATAATAACAATTATGATAATTTACAATTGAAAGATGGGGGAAGCGAGCACAAAGTACACGGGGAGAGATGGAGACTTCTCTTAATCAATAGTCACCTCCAAGAAATGCATCCTCAATGGGCCAATTGGCAGAGCTAACTCTTCAGAACTCAAGGTCTTCAGAATCAAATGGCCCTGAACATTGACTATTCAATTCTCCTGACAACATATTGCCTAGATTTGCCTAATAAAGGAAATATAAATCAGTTTTGCCCAGAACTGTGAAGGAAATCTCTAGCAGTATCCCAGTTTCCATTTACTCTACCCTGTCCAAACATCAATCCTGTAACAAATCCTGCAGGTTCATAAATGTTCATCCATGGATGGATGATGGACTTTAGAGAAATAGATTAAAATATTCCGAAGAAAAGTGACATTTTTTTTCTTTAACACTGTCAATTTAGCCAAAAGGCACTTGAAAAGATAAAGTATTGCAAAAGTTTGAGGGCCTTTTAGAACACCGTGTTCTATCAAAAATCACTCTTTTAAAAAAAAAATGAAAAAGAAAGAAAGAGATTCATGTCAATGCGACTGCATATTACTTTGTAGGAGAACCAGTGTAATGTATCGCTTCTTTCATCTAAGATTAAGGCAATTTAGCATACCAGGACATTTTTGATCTGTGATCCCATCGAACTGAAAGGTGTTGAAGTGCAACCATACTCCTTTTGATTGTCCTTTGAAACCCTGCAGTCTTTCTTTTTTTTGCACATCTGCTCAGCGTCTGAAAAAAAAGTGGCTATGCAGTATTGCCAGCTATTCTGCTGAGAAGAAAGGCCATTGAAAAAGAAGATGACTTTTAGCTGAAATGTTAATAAAGTTGGACAGTCAAGTACAGCATTACCTTTGCCAGAGCTTGTAAAGAGCTACATCTGCTAAACTATACAAATAATCAACGCTTTTCATTCCCATCAAGATGAAAAACAAACAAGCTTTTGTAAGTGAGCAAAAACAAAACAAAAATCCATCTATTTTTTTTTCATTAAAATTCACTGGGATCATGTAGAACAGGAAGGTAAAAACAAGGAAAAAAAGAACTTGGCTAAAATCCCCAAATTGTGTCCAGCATTTGATTCCACAGAGAAAATGTTAACTCTCAATGAAATAGCCAGAAAACAATTTCTTTAAAATATTATATATGTGTATAGTATATAAAATGTATAAACTCTGGTTTGTGCATGTGTACACACACAAACACACACACACACAACTTTCTGCATACATCAAAAACTAAAGGCATTCCCTTGATTCAGAGGAACTTCTGGTGACTCATTTTGTTTACAGTTGTGTTGTTTCAGTTACTAATTATTTCAAGCCACTAAACTTTATTTCTGACTTATGACTGTGAAATCAAAGATGGAAAGCTGTTCATATTAAAAATAGAAGTATGCCAACCAGTTCTTGGTAGAGTTAAAAACTAACACACAAAAAGTATCCACAATGTCATGTACAATGTCTTAACCACCTAGTATGCACAATGTCTCATAACTTAGAAAATGCATAGTAGTAAACTTTGATGCTACAATTTGCCAGGGGAATGGAACAGTTAAATTTCAACTCACATAAATTTAAAAACTGAATAGGGGTTGTAATCATAGTGTATCCTCTCTATTACCAGATTAGAATATTTTTAATTGTATGATAGTATATCTTACTAGGAGCTTTTCCAAAGTAATGCCAAACGTTGCACTTTTTCATCCAAGAATACCAAACGTGTCATGAGATTTGGTATTTTAGTGAGATTTTGCTCTTGAATTTTTAAAATTGTATTTAGAAGATCTGCAGAAGCACTAGTGACACTTTATCACATGTAGGAACCAGTTGTCAACCCTTATCATGGACATTCCCTGTCAAAATCTTCCAGTGATTCTCTCTGGAGTATATTTTGTGGCTTCAGTGATCAAGATCACTTGCTTATTCAAAAGTTTATCCTTTAAAGCAATGTTTTTCAACTCTGCAACTTTAAGATTTTTGAACTTCAACTAGGATCCAGGCTGGCTGGGGAATTCTGGAAGTTATTGTTCACTACTTTAGAGAATTCATTTGAATTTGAATTTTTTTATCATGTATTGCTGATGTTCAAAAGGCTAGTAGAAAAACATAAGATCTAATCCTCACTTATACTAGTTGAATATTTTAAAAGGCCAGAAAATAGGCATAAATATGTTCCTTACTTCTAGATGAAATTTATCAAGATAATAAGATTCCAATTTTTCTTTTGCCCACTGGAGAAAATTTACCGCTGTTAATCTTTCCTGTAACACAAGTTAAAAAAAACTCATGCTCTCCCAGTATCTCGTCAAAAATGATGTTCTTTCTTAACAATTCTGGTGAAACTCTCGAAATAGATTTGAACTGTTTTCTCTAAAGAGTTTTATGGGTGTCTGTAAGAAAAGTTTACAGGAAAGATATCTTTTTCTGCTCTTTACATATTTGTAACTAATATGGAAGATGACAAAGTTCTTGTAGCTTCTTGAAGGCAGAGTTCTTGTAGGGCCTTATATATTTCACGAGGAGGAAAAATAGCAATAATAGCTTTGTTTAATGTTAAAGAAAAAAAGAAGAATCTAATATCCCTAAATCTACAGGAGAAATTTTCTGTAGGATCTAATTTTTCTTATCACTCTTTCTTCCTTCATTACATTTCTAACCCTGTTATATTTGGTGTGCTATTGTGCAATGATGCTACAAATGTTTTTATCACGAGGGAGCTTAGAGACCAAATCAGTTTGCTAAGAGGGAGAAATTGTATACACACACGTGTGGTAAGTTCCGGCAAATCTGATCATTACACAACAAACACCATTGGGGAAGATCAGGGCAACAGCTTTATTAGCTGGGTGATTGCCCATCCACTTAATATGTTAAAAAGTCCTGTGACCCACATCCCTAAGGCATGACAGAAACAGATTAGGAAACGTATATTACCTCATTAATTTAAAGAGGGCAATTTGGAAAGCTTACAAGAGGAATTGAGGATGTAATATACCAAGTAAGCGGCAGTTTTACGCATTATTCTTTCTTCTGACTCAGCAACAGTTCCTCCACCTCTTCTGTCAAGACATAAAGAGTCTGCCTGCTGATTTAGCAAATGCAAAAAATTTCTATGCTAACCAAGGGCCAAAAGCCTACACAATGCCCATAATGGGTGATGGATGATTTATGGAAGTGGGAAGGCTAGAACCAAAATCATTTTGTCATGCTTTTTAAGATGGGTACTCTCCTAAAGAGGAATGGGAGCTGGACTTTAATAAGAATAAAGAATTTGGTTAGACCAATACTGGGAAGCAGAGCCTAACTCTGAAGAATTTTATTCTACCGCCATTTCTGCAACTTTAACTTCTGAAAAAGTGATGCTGGTGCCTAGTTTGTGAGGGAACGGCTGCTTTCAAATTTGATTATGATAATGTTATCCATTCAGTTGTGTCTGACTCTTGGTGATTCTATGGGCCAGGTCTCTCCACATCTTCTGCTATTGCACTATTTCTTTGAGTTGTTCTGCTTTGGCTGGTGTTAGCTTCGGTAGTGTTCAGTTACCATGTTCTTTGGCAGACTGTTTTTTTTTTATTGCTAACCTTTCCAAACATAATTGCTTTCTCCAGTGAATTTCTCCACATGACATGGCCAAAATACTGTAAGTCAGATACAGTTTTGTGATTTTGCTTTCCAGTGACAGGTCTGGTGTTATGTGCTCCAGTACTTGCTTATTAGTCACTTCTGCTGTCCAAGGAATGTACAGGAGCCTTCTCCAGCACCACACCTCAAAAAAGTTGATTTTCTTCCTGTCTTGCTTTTTAAGCTTTTACAACCATAGGTAGCTACTTTCAAATTTAGTACCTAAGAATGGAGAGACAAGAAGTGCCTCAATAGAGAGAACACCTCCAGAGACTGTTGTTCCCATGTAAGCTAACAGCCATCACTGAATCTGAACAGGAACTTCTGGAATTAATGAGTACCAACAAATACCAGAATAATGCCTGTGGCAACTTGTCTGTGAAAGCTCTATCCTTTGACAATTTAAGTGTTTGATTTCTGCTGTACAAATCCTGATGCCAGGTGGGTTGAATATTTCTACATATATTAGAATTGTTTTGTCCATGCTGGGCTGAGTTTGTAGCACTTCTTTACTTTCTAAATGTGCAGAAACCTCCTCATTTGCTTTGTTACGTAAAATTGCAGGTAACAATATAATAAAGATGTTTGATTTGATTTATCCCAATAAGTACAGCTCCTCCTATCCCATAGAATATCTGATCTGCACTTTGCTTGATTTCTATATAGTAAGACAGAACAGAATAACAGAGTTGGAAGGGGCCTTGGAGGTCTTCTAGTCCAACCTCCTGCTCTGGAAGGAAACCCTATACCATTTCAGACAAATGATTGTCCAATTTCTTCTTAAAAGCTTAACCACCTCTTAAAAACTTCCAATTTTGGAGCATCCACAACTTCTGGAGGCAAGTTGTTCCACTGATTAATTGTTCACGTAGTAGTTCATGTTGTCTTGGTTTGTGGGTGATTTTTTAAACTTAATGTTTTTATGAAAAACTAAACAAACAAATTTGCTTTGTTATATTTTTCAATTGTACTGGACCCAAATATCAGCAACTCTAGAGATCTCTTGGTAGCAGATATGGGATAAAGAGAATGTAGTTAAAATAACATATGGTTCTCCTCTTATGCCAGGAAGTAAGCCTACAAGTTAAACATCTTAGACTAAGTCAGTTGGCGAACCTTTTAGATAACAAGTGCCCAAAAACCGCCCTGCCCACCCCCACTCTGTCCGCTCCACCCTGTCCCGCCCACCTACAGGGCCACCTACCGCCTCCACAGCCCGCAGCAGATCGCCCAGGCGGCCCTGCAGCATCATGTTGGCCACGCCCTCTGCCTGCGCCCCGTAGCATCATCTGCGCGTGATGGGGCACGAGGGCAGAGTCTTATCCCTGCTGCCCGGCTACCATGTCCTTGGCTGCACTGCTCCATGTGGGTTGTGCTCAGGGGCGACTCTCCTCCAGGGAGGCTGCTGGTGAGGAGGGGGCTGTGGGGGGAGGCGGGGCTGGGGCGGCGGCACATGTGCCCCCAGAGAGGGCTCTGCGTGCCACCTCTGGCACGTGTGCCATAGGTTCGCCACCACTGGACTAAGTCATGAGTTGCTTTAACTGTGATTTATAAAACAAGCTATAGCAGCCTCATGTATACATTAAGATGAAACTAGAAGAAGAAGAAAGCAATCCTATATTAGTCAAGAAAAGAACATTTTGAAAAGATAGGTGAAGGCCAAAATGGTGGGATAAAGTGGGTTTTGTTTATTTTCCTAGATTTGGGAGGCTTCCTGCATTTGAGGAACATCCTTTGGGGTGTTTTTTTAGAACATTGAATAATAAAATTGGAAGCAGGTGACTATACCATTCTAGATAAATGTCTATCCATTTTCTTCTTAAAAACCTCCAGTAATGGAGCACCCATAAGGCCTAGTTGACCTGAAAAGAGGTTGGTGGAAACTGCACATAATCTAACTTAATTCATTCCAGTATTAGTGCAGTTAAAAACGAAAATGAGGATGGAGTCTTATTAAAATTGAGATGTTGGATTTTAATTAGACATTCCCTTAGCTTAGTTTTAATAGTACTGGCAGGAAACTAATCGGGGAAAAATATTTCAGTACGTGGCATAACTTGGCTTCTCTTTTACCCCTCTCTTGGTTCATCTGCCTGCTTATTTGGCCACCAAAGTAGGTTTTGTTTTGGCAGATCTCTCTGCTGGAAAATCTCTGAGGTCAGCTGGGAGATGTCTTCTGGCAGAGGTAACCGAAACTGTCAGCCTAACTCCCTTAAAACAATGCATCTTTGAAATGGAATTGCACTCTAAGGCATGGGATAGCATAGCTAAGTGCAAACATGGTGTAGCACAGATCAGTGGTGGGATTCAAATATGTGAGCAACCAGTTCTCGGTGTGGATGCTGCCTTCCAGAAGTTCATTCTGGGCCCGGGGAACAAAAAAATTAGCTACCGGTACTGCCGAAGTGGTGCGAACCGGCTGAATCCCACCATTGGCACAGATGTTTACTATGCAGACTAAAGATAATAGTTTCTAAAGCATAACAGAATAAATAGCAGGCAATGCATTACATATTATACTGAAAACTAAGGTTTCCCAGGGTTCTGACAAAAATAAATGATTTCTTATCATTTCTGGGAACTGCAAGGTTGGTTTAGTGGTTAAGGCACAAGGGCTAGAAAATAGGAGACTCTGAGTTCTAGCCCAGCCTTAGTCATGAAAGCCAGCCGGGTGACTTTGGGCCAATCACCAGGAGACTGTAAGTTCTAGACCCACCTTAGGTATGAAAGCCGGCTGGGTGGCTTTGGGCCAGTCACTCTCTCTGAACCCAACTCACCTCACAGGCTTGTTGTTGTGGGGAAAAATAGGAGGAGGAAATTGTGTTGGATGTGTTTGCCATCCTGAGTTGTTTTTTGAAGTAATGAAGAAGGGATACAAGCAAACAAATAAATAAAGTAGCAACTGCTACCTGATCTGATAGCAAAGAGCAAACTTCTGTATGTGTTGCAAAGGCATCATTACCTAGAACAGGGGTAGGCAACCTTGGCTCTTTTATGACTCGTGGACTCCAACTCCCAGAATTCCTGAGCCAGCATGGCTCAGCTTGGAAACCTCTCCCTTTCCCCTCAGCAAGGCTGGCTCAGGAATTCTGGGAGTTGAAGTCCACGAGTCCTAAAAGAGCCAACTTTGTCTACCCCTGACCTAGAATATGAAGTATAATATTACTAAATAGAGGACTTATCACAAAGCACAGCTCCATAGCCATTATTTGATGTGGAACTGAAGACAAAATGAAAGATGAGTTCAGGATATGCAGCATTTTATGCTAGAAGAATCAAGCTGTCTCAGTGATGACATTAAATACAGTCCCCCTTAAAGCACAAGAACTATTCTGCAATTCTGGAGCTAACAAAAGGTCTAATGTAGTTATGAAAGATCAGTGTCCTTTCTTTCTCTTGCTGAATCGCTCTGAGTTACTTGTTGACTTTCAACTTGAAGAAGGTTCTTATATATATAAAAAATCTTTGGGTCAAAAATCTTCTTTGGATCAAAGCAAAGGAAGAAGAAAGGAAGCTCTTTTTTCCCCACTGAATGTTTTGTTTCTGACGCGTAGCATTTGCTGAGACATCCAAACTCTGTTTCATAATGGAGAGTTAAGGCACAACAAAAGAATTCTACATGCTGTATAAATTTATAATAATACACATTTAGGAGCTAACAGAGAATTCTACAATCAATAACTTCAATAACATGAAAAGGAAATGCATTTTTCTTAATAGAAACAGGTCGTGTTTATACAGCCGAAATGTCAACTGTATTATGAAGAATTCTCTCCTATTAGCTTTTATTAAATTATAGGATAAAATTCACACAGATGCACCGAGAAAATAATGTTAGTGATAAAATCCAAGTGCTTTTTGTATTGTTATAGCCTCGTGTCTTAAGCAAGTAGTTAGATGAAATGTTAACTCTCCTTCACAATCAACTTGAAATAATATTGGAACGAACAAGCCAACGTCATGCCTGCTCCTTGCTATTTTGAATTGCTTCCTAAATTATCCATTAGGTCAATTTATCTTTCCCAGGTACAGGAGAACAGCAGATTCATATAGCAAACATAAATCTATCATCTATCTAAGAGAACCTAACCAATTAAATAAATATGATGAATTGACTTCAAGATTATAAATAGGATTTCAGCAATATACATTTCATCCCTGCTCTAGTAACCAAAGAGTCTCAAGTTCTTAAGATATATTAGGAGACAATCAGGCTGGAGGACACTATTTTAGGAATTCAAGTTAAGACTTTTTTTTTTTTTTTTAAGAAAAAGCCCAGTTTCAATCTTTACAATACTTCGGGAGATTCTCCCTTTTTTATTTTATTCTCTTCTCATTTTTATAAAATCTTCAAAGGACTGAAAAAGTGGCTCATTCTGTGCCAAAAAGATCTTCTATTCTTTATTATTATTATTATTATTATTATTATTATTATTATTATTATTATTATTATTATTATTATTATTATTATTATTATTATTATTATTATTATTATTATTATTATTCAGTCTGTTGGTCGGGGACTAGAGGTAGAAATATAGTGGTTCAATTTAGTAGAAGCTAAATGCAAAACAATAAATTTTGCAAAATTCTTTCAGGTAGAATTGCTATCGTTATATTTTTACAGATATACACACTGATCCCTTTCTTTAAAAGATGGAGGCTCTTGCCTCTAAAATGCTGAATTTTACTATCCTAATTACTCGGGAAAAGCCAAGAAAGGGGATGGGTCTCAAAGCAAAAATTCATACAGATAATCCTTGACTTACAACATAATCGAGATCAGAATTTCTTTTGTTAAGCAAGGCAGCTGTTAACTGAGTTGCAATCTCTCTTTTTTTTGCCATGATTGTTAACTGAATCGCTGCAGTTGTTAAGTGGTCACCTGGCCATTAAGTGAATGGGGCTCCACCCGCTATCTTTACTTATCGAAAGCCATCTGGGAAGGTCACCAACGACAATCACGTGAGCCCGGGATGCTGAAACTGTCATATGTACATGTCAGTTGCCAAATGCCCAAGTTTTGATCACATGACCTTGGGGATGCTGCATTGGTCATAAGGGCGAACACCAGTCAAAGTCACTTTTTCCCAGGGCTATTAGAACTCTGAATTGTCACTAAATGAATGCTTTTAGGTTGGGGACTACCTATATTTAATCTGGGTCAGTCATCGGGGCCAGAAGTTAAGTCTGTCGAGCTTTCGGATTCATGCTGGAGCCCATCTTGAGAGAACATCTCTCTAACGGAATGTGTTCTTTGGGCTATTCTATGTGTAGTATTTATGTGATGCCTGGGTGTGTATGGCTTTTTAGTTGTTGTTTGGGCTGCTGATAGCCAGCTATTAAGTTGTTGGCTGTTGTTTCCTTGTGCTGCCAAGTCTATATTATTTACCAGTGGTGGGACTCAAATATGTGAACAACTGGTTCTCTGTGTGGATGCCGCTTCCGGAGGCCCATAAATGGTGCGAACCGACTGAATACCACCACTGTTATATACTACCTACGTATATTCGCCCCAACCTTATTTTATATTTCCAATTAATTCTGTGCCACATTGAATTGGAGGCAGGTTGATAATTACCATTGACCTTTAAGACCAAAGGAGAATCTTGTCTAAATGGCATGATGTTCATCCCCCTATGGATGGCTGTGAATAACAGAGAAAAATTAATCAGAGAAGGTGGATTACTCATGTCACATGCTTTAATTATGTACCGAAAGTAGGATTCAAAAGCATTCATTAAATTGTGGAGAGTCATTTCAAATAAGATGGGTTGGAAAATCATAAAGCGGGGCCAGTTGCAGAGATGAAAGTTTTCTAAACAATCACATGTTGTTTTGAAACAAGTAGAAAGGGAAGCTCTCATCTTTGGATCCTGGGGTCATTATTTTACCAGCTTTAAGTTCCTTCCAAATGATTTCTGCAACACTTTCTTTCTTTTTTTAAAGTCTGCATAAAATAAAGATGCATTAAAATGTAAAGTATGGATACCTTGTTTGTATGCATTATTCATAGGTACCTTTTTATGCATGAACATTTCTTCACATATGCTTTTCTGCATGCATATTTCTCTAAGAGTCACATTTTATGACATACCAACACACACACGCACACACACAAACCCCAGTAGTGTTCCCCTTGCTGTAATACATTTTTTGTTCCATTGTAAGCTGCTCTGTAACATTTGGCAAGTTTAATATCTGACTGGCTCCCTCTTTTCATACAGGATCATCTGTCATAGTAAAACACTTTTAGGAAAGTGGAGGACAAATTGTAATGCAACACTAGTTCAAGGCAGTTCTGTCACTCAGTGGTGTCATCAGCAGCGGAAATAAACTTAAAATTAACCTGGCAAGATTCCCTTTGTTTATTAAGTGGTGGGAGGGTGGGGGTGAATAACTAAGTCAGATATCTTTCGTCTTCCAAAGCGTTGAGGGCTCTTCAGCATGCAATTATTTGGGAGGAAAAGGCTTATTAAATTCAGCTCTAGTGTGGATTTCTCTCTGCTTGAAGTTAGATTCTATTTGACAAGGATAAGGAACAGAGAGAGCAGTGGTCTCATTAGTGATGAAGAAGGATTCATGTCAGGGCAAATGAAAATTCTAAATCTGCAACTTAAAAAAAAAGACGAGCAGCTCTTGAAATCAGAGAAGATGGAGAGTGAGAAAGCACTTTTGTTTTCATAATATTCCATATATCACTGGAAAATATGAACTCTATCAGCTTCAGAAGCCCTTGGCTTTACTGAGCACCTACTCAGGGGAAAGGTCAATGATTTGCTTGCCGCTCTGTTGGCATTACGTAAAACAGCAGGAAGGATGGGCACTATGGAAGGTTTCCCAGCAATCATCTTTCTGAACTCAGCCTCATCAACCTGATAAAATGCATCCCGAAAAAGATCTCATCAAACAGCAGATCTTGCCTCTTGGTGACCTCTACATCACCATGAGGCAAGAAGGTTCCAGGACTAAGAGAATATAACTTTGATCTCAGGACTATTTCATCAGCTCAGTTGCACGAAGTTGCAAATTATTTTGGGGTGTGATCGTATGGATTTACAATTACATCTTTCATAAATCCCAGAAGAAAAGTCATTCCTTAGGATTAAACATCTGATTGGAAAGGGAAGTTGGCGGGCAAAGAATGATCAAAACAACCCAAAGTTGTGGTGAAGAAATTCCAAGCAAAAATAAAATAAAAAGACAATGGCAACAGCTATGCTTTAATTCAGTGGGAATCCTTTAATTCGATGGGTAGCGTGGGTAACATTTAAAAATGGATTAAAGCTAATTACTGGATTTTGGTAGTGTTGGCAGGAAAACATTATAAGGGAGGGAGAGAGGAAGGAAAGAAGGAAGGAAGGAATCATGTGCGACATACCTCAGCCCACAATTGCTTTAAATTAAAAGTGTGATTCAGATTGCTCTCTTTATCCAGATTCATTGATGTTAATAGAACCGCAATTTTAGCACCCTTCACAATTGGCTAGGCTGGCTCAAGCTGCTTTGGAACAATGCCTGGAGAATCACAAGCTTTTATTCTTGATTTACATCACATTCTCCTTCAGCCAAACCCACATATGCAGTTTGCTTAGATAATTGGATTAGGAGAAATATAGCAAAAACAACAGCAACACTTATTCAGCTACAAAAGGCCACCAAAAGTAAGATTAAAGAAGAACTTTCTCCCCTGGAGAAAAGAATCCAGACATATCAAAGTATAGATGGCTGAATATGACCTTTACAATAATCCTCCTAGTTGCACCCTGATGGATCATTATTTGACCATCTCTGAAATACTCCTGATGAATGAAAGAAGGAGGCAAAAAAACCTATATATGCACTCTCTGTCTCAGATGCTCAGTCATTATATATTATTAATAAAAGGAACCATGAACATAAGTGCCAATGGCATGGCAAAATGTGACATATGCTAAAAAACCTAAGAAAATACAGGACGTGGTATCCTTCAGCTAGGTGTCTCCTCACTTCGACAGCAAACACAACGTGTTAATTGGATTCAGTTTATCCCTCTAAACTTTTCACAATTAAAATTCACTGCAGGATGAAGAGGCCTCAGTAAGTGTTTGGCAAAGCAGCTAGAGATGAGTAAATTCCATCCCACTCAGCTCTCAATTATTTCCAGTGTGCTGTCTTGCTGCCTTGCACACTTTCACACAGAGAGCGACACATAAAGGTTCCCCTCCCATCTTCATTGCCACAAAATATATAAATCCTGACACAAACCGCCTTTGTTAGGTTAGTTATAATGTACATAATCTTCAAAGAATATGGTTATACTCCAAACTGTGTCCGTAAGTACATGGGCTTCATACATCTTTCTAATTCAAGCTATTGGTTTACTACATGTCCTTCTGATTGTTTATATCATGGTAAGCCCAAATGAAATTATCCACATTATGACTTAGAAGGCATGAACTCAAGGATTTTCTCTGGCAGAACAAATACTTTCATGCTTTCTTCTCCCATGTGTGTATTACAGCAGTAGGGATGGTTCTGTGGGTATATCATTCTGCTTCACAGTGAATAAGGAAGCCTATATTTGAAGTATATTCTAATAATTTCAAACTGTTTTCCCTCTGCAATCAAAGATACAATTATAAAGCCCATTTTCAGATAAACCAGCATTGAATGCCAATTTGTCAGGTTAGGTAATGAAACTGATTTGGCTTCTCTTGAAGATGCCCAAAGGCAGGTGGCTTAACCTCACCAATTTAGCATAATGAGACTCCTGGGGATAAACAGCTACAACTTTAAGCATCCTCATTATGAGTCCACAAATGTTGTAAGATTGCATGCTGGAAGAAATCAGTCTTATATTGTAATAGAGTAAAAATTGGCTGTAGACTCTCTGTTGCCAGTTCCATGTTCATTCATCATTTTTGACCAGTGAGAAGATGGAAATAATAAAGCAAATGTATGTTATTTGGTTCATATCAATTCAGTGATACCAGATTTCAAACTGCTGATTTTGATCTTCAAAAGCCTAGTTGACTGGATATTAATTTACTCAAAACATAGTATAATACCATCCCAACGTTCACAAGATCTTCTGGTGACCTTCTTTTCTGTATATTATACAGAAGTTAGATTTGCCTTGAATTCTTTCTTCATTGTTAGCTTCAATACTTAGGAAGTTTTGCCAATAAAATTAGTATATATGGTATCCTTTGGGAAACACTTGATGCTTAATTGCCACTACTTGCTGATCTTGGAAATGTCCTTTTTGTTATTTTATTGCTTGATCTTTGATATTGATCAACAAAATAATTTGAGCTTCAACACCACACTTCGAATTTTTTCACAACAATTTTTATAATACATAAATAGGTAGCTCTATTTGGTTAATCAGCGTCTTTGAACAGAGGCTGGTTCTTTTCTAGTTAAGATAATTGGAGAAAGATAGTAGTCACTGAACTTTAGTGAAGTAAAATTGGGATTAAGCACAAAATCAAAGTCCTAAAGAAAATGCCAAGACAATTTAAGAAATAGGCGACCTAAACATTATACCCTCAGGTCAGTGCAGAATTATTTCTATTTTGGGCCTAAGGCATCAATTTGAGAAGCGAGAACCTGCCTTGAACAGAGGAGTATGTGGAACAGCTTGCATATGAACGAAGAATGAAAACTGGCAAGCCAGCATATTCATATGTAGTTTGCTAAAAACACATTTCCATTTCATGCTACTTCCAGGAGAGGAAGTTGTTTAAGAGCAACTGTCATCAGTAACGCACCAATTCAGGACCCTGGATAGCTACTAAAATATCAGGACACTCAAGAGCAACCCAAGCAAATCTGGATAAAACTACATTATAGTACACCAGGGAAAGTCTTTCAAAACAACTCCAACCTGTCATATTGCATTAGGACTTAGAGGAGGGGGAGAGGTGGAGTGTTGAACCAGCACTCTATTATAGTTTCTTGTTCTTTCACTGCATGAGTTACTGGGCTGTGTCTGGATTTATCAATTCTCCCCAGTGACTCTCTGTCTTTTTAATAATAATAGTTATTAAAGTTTAAAAAATAATACAAACTAAAAAATATATATACAGTAAAAGAAAAAAGGAAAAAGGAAAAGTGCAGAGAAAAAGAAACAAAAAAAGAAAGAAAAAGGAAATATTGTAAACCACTTCAGGAGTGCTGTAAAGCAGGACTTTTCAACCTTTTCACCCATTGTACCACTTTTAGGATATGGCAATATTCAAGTACCACCAGTCGCCTAGCAAGGTGTCAAAAACTTGATGACCCCCCCCAAAAGGAAAAAAAGTGATAAAGTACAAGTAGTCCTCGACTTACAACAGTTCGCTTAGTGACTGTTCAAAGTTACAATGGCACTGAAAAAAGTGCCCCCCAAGGCACAGCTGAGCAAGACACCTGCCTGCCCGCCCGGCATCACTCTCATTCCCCTCCCCTGCTACCACTTTTCTAGGATGGTCGCATACCACTTGCCAGGTGCCAATGTACCACAGGTGGTACCCGTACCACTGGTTGAAAAGCCCTGCTGTAAAGCACTATGGAGTGGTATATGAGTTTAAGTGCTATCACTATTGTTAAAGAATTTGCTTCCCCCTCCATAAAGAGAAATGCAAACAATTTCAGTAACTTATCACCTTATCTAACATCTATAAACAAATCATAAAACCTCATCATTCCATCCTCATTAGCAAACATCCATTAATGATTATCAGAAATAACAGCATGTATATTTTATGCTTAGTCAAATATATTACACATTCCTTTCCTTCACCTATAACACAGTAAGTTATCATTTACTCTAAAAATGCAATAAAAATTATTTTCTCCCTGTATTTTATTTCTTATCTATAAACAAATCTTTAAAGTCTCATTTGAGCCTAATCAAAAACCATATATTTAAAACAGAACCAACATATTAAAAACTGTGAATTTTAATCCCTCCAATTTGTGTCTCACAAGCTCCTCTCAGAAACTGCTTCACAAGTTTAACCCATACCAGAACTAACATCTATATTTAAACCTTAATCAAAAAAGCCAACTTAAGCAAATAATATTTTACTTTTAACACCATAACTTATCACTTTCTTGGAAAACGCAACAAAAAATCTTCTTGCCATATCTTATCTCACTGTTTCTTGGAAAACGCAACAAAAAATCTTCTTGCCATATCTTATCTCACTGCTACAAAACATCTTTAAAGCCTCCTCATTCCATCCTGGTCAACAAAAACCCATTAAGAGCTATTAGAAAGAGCATGATATATATTTTGATCATATAAACCAATTTTATATTCCCCCTTTTTTGCTTTTAAAAATCTTGATGCATAATCCCTTTAAATAATATCCAAACCCTGATTTCTTTTCATTTTCTTTCTGCATTTTCTCAAAAATTCTTCAGAAGTATAACACATATCTTTTGTAAGTCCAAAATAAGATAATTAGATAATAAGAAATTATTGAAACCAGTTTCATTGGCTGTTTTATAGTTTCCTCATGGGGTTCCTCTGTACAGAGTGCTTGAGGGCTATCCCAAGTCCTCCCCTTTATCCAGAGAAGTATTTTGATCCATTTGCCAGCTCCTAGTTTCAATGCTATTGCTTACCCAGAAAGCTTCCACTATTTCTCAAAAAATGCTTACATTTAGTGTCCACTATACTTTAGGTAAAAATGGGATAGAAACTCCTTTGAGATCCATAATGTGTAAGAAGATTCTTTAAGATAATTTACCAGATATCCCAGTCCTTCTCTAATCAGGAAATGATCATCATCATCTTATATCCATCCACTGCAAGATAAAGGTCTTTTTCTTGAAAGTTATGGACTGAAATTTACATGCTGATGGGTTGGTAGATATTTTTTTTTTCAAATTTAGGGTTGAGAGAGACATACTGTCCCAATGTTCCCCCAACTGGCATCTTGACCACTGCAGCCCAATGGTTTGGAGCTGAAAGGAAGGACTCATCCCTACATCACACTGGTTAAGGTGCTAGACTAAGAATGGAAAGACCCTGCATGCATGCGCACACACACACACACACACACACACACACAAACAAACAAAAAATCCATAGACAGACACATTGAAGTGGATCAAAACCAAATCAAAATAAGTTAAAAGTGGAAGAAGTTTAATGGAGAGAAAAAGCATATCTCCATGTGCATTTTAACAGTTAATGCAAAAAGCAGCTGTGTCAATAGCGATAGTAATTCCTGTGTCACAGTTCTCCTTCCATCTCCATTTACTTATGGCATGCCCAATTTAATATTAATGATTCACAGCCAGTCACTGCCGAACCATCTGCAGCACTGGCACATTTGTGGTTAGGGACCAAGGCAGTCTCATTTCATCTTTACAGCTCCTATTGCTGCCAGTGGGAATCACAGTCTTCCTGATTAAAGTCAGTAAATAGCTGCCGAAGTAGAAATGCAGTTCAGGTCATCCAAACAGAATGTTTCCTGGCGCTTAGCTGGTTCATTCTAGGAGATATGGGCTGGTTCCTGTGGTTGGTCTCCAATAAATCAGGGAGCCCTGTCTGATGCATGGAAACATCACAATGGGAAAAACCTGTTGTGCAGAAGGTACTGCTGAATTATGAATTGCTAATAAAAAATGAGCATCACCATCCATGCAGGTTTTCTAACCAGCTTCATATCCCTCTGTTCTGCAATTAATTTGTGCTGACTGCCATATCAGCAATAAAAATCTGAACCCGTGACTTATGGCTAAATTATTATATGGGGTACCTTGTTCCTCAGAAAATAACTATTCAGTGAGTTGGTGGCATGGGTGAAAATATTAATGGAAACATTGCATGTTACATCAGAAATTTGCAAGGAGAGGCTACATAATTTCCAATAAATGTAAAATCTTGCTGGTCTTAAAGGACAGCAGAGATATATATTTTTTAAATTATAATAGTGTGATGTTTTTCTGTCTTTCAAAAAAGAGAACCTGGCGTTAAATTATCCATAATTAAAATCACAGTTATGATAAATATGTATGTCAGTTTTCAGTTTCCCAGTAGAGTTTTCATCTCATTACAAAAACAACCCCTGGATGCCATTAAATAACTGACCCATCACTTCATGGAAGCATTTTCCATTATTCATAACACTCAAGATGACTAAAATTAGTAAAACACAAAAAGGAAGAAAATAAGCACAAAAAGTCAACAGCCAACTCTCAAGTTCAAAGGAAGACCATGTAAAAATATGACCATCAACAAATAGTTGGAATTAACTATTTTGATTTGGCTTGTACAGGGTTGTGGTTACTAATGCTAGAATAAGATTCATCTACAAGCATTGGTAAATTTTATGCAACGAATAAAGGAGGATCATATGACAGAAGATATCAGGTTAGGTATCCCCTCAAGGCTGATGATGATGATGATAATGATGATGATGATGATGATGATGATGATGATGATGATGATGATGATGATGATGATGGAAGGGACCTTGGAGGTCATCTAGTCCAATGCCCTGCTCAGGCAGGAAACCCTATACCATTTCAGACAAATGGCTGTCCAGTCTCTTCTTAAAAACTTCCAGTGTTGGAGCATTCACAGCTTCTGAAGCAGGTTGTTCCACTGGTTAACTGCTCTAACTGTCAGAAAATTTCTCCTTAATTCTTGGTTGCTTCGCTCTTTGGTTAGTTTCCATCCCTTGCTTCTTGTCCTGCCTTCAGGTGCTTTGGAGAATAGCTTGACTCCCTCTTCTTTGTGGCAGCCCCTGAGATATTGGAACACTGCTATCATGTCACCCCTACTCTTTTTCTTCATTAAACTAGACATACCCAATTCCAGCAACCGTTCCTTATATGTTTTAGCCTCCAGTCCCCTAATCATCTTTGTTGCTCTTCTCTGTACTCTTTCTAGAGTCTCAACCACTTTTTTACATCGTGGTGACCAAAACTGGATGCAGTATTCCAAGTGTGGCCTTACCAAGGCATTGTAAAGTGGTATCAACACTTCATGTGATCTTGATTCTATCCCTCTGTTAATGCAGCTGTATCATATCTATTATTTTTTCCATCAGATTATGAATCAAAAAAATGTTGAAAATAAAGCTGTCTCCCAAATCTGTTGCCTTTACATCAATATGTAGTGTACATATTGCTTTACATAGCTTACTCAACCTAGCTGTTTTGTATGCAGGTTCTGCTTATTTATTTCTTCTTTTTAGGCAACATTATAGCAACACACTTTGCTATGCATTCCATGAAACCACATTTTAAAGCAACCAAGCCCTGACATATGTTGTTTTTTTTATATAACATTTATTTAAAATGCAGAAATGCTTATATAACTCTCCGTAAAGTACGCCAGCTTAATCATACTTTCACCAGTGGGAGAATGATGGGTGACAACAGACGCCAGACAACAGACTAACAGATATCATGGCTAATATCTATGCTGTGTCAACATTCGCTTTAGCGAATGTCAGTATTTTCATTTTAAAAAGGTTTCCTATAGCTGTTCTGGGGGTGGGGTGCAATCAGGTATCATGGACCTGATTATCTGCCTCCTATGACTTCTTCTCTTATGACCACAACTGAACCCAAAATTTCCATTGCTAAGCAAGTCAGCTGTTAAGTGAATGTTGTCCCATTTTATGACCTTTCTTGCCACACTTGTTAAGTGAAACACTGCAGTTGTCAAGTAATACAGTTGTTAAGTCAATTGGGCTTCTCTGTTGACTCAGAAGGTCGCAAAAAATGTTCACATGACTCCAGGAGATTGCAACTGTCATAAATACGAGTCAGTTGCCAAGTCCAAATTTTGATCACATGACCACAGGGATTCAACAACGGTAGTAAGTGTGAAAAATGGCCATAAGTCACTTTTTCAATGCCATTGTAACTTTGAACAGTCACTAAATGATTGGCTGTAAATCAAGGATTACCTGTACACATCGAGGGATAAAATAATAACAGAACAAAAGATATTCTCTCCCTCCCACTTCAATTTTCTTTTTTTTTTCTTCCAACAATCATGTTACATTCAACGATGTCAATACCGGTATACTTTACTTTACTTTACTTACATATACCCCTTACCTAATGTCAGTCTTTTATTTTTTAAAAAAGGAGCAGCTGCCTGCAAGACATTTTCCTTTATCCCCCTTCTCTGTGGATACCCATTTGTTCCTCATGTTTCGCTGTTTATCTGTGAATTTGTATTTGTGTTTGTGTTTTGCAGAGGGATTGCTTTGCTTAAATCAATCAACAAAGTAATTTGCACTTCTACATTCCATCAAGGGCCATCTCTCTACAGCCTGGAAGGCTTGAGAAGGCTGCTTGAAAGATTAAAATGTTAAACCTTTCTGGGGTAGCAGGTTTTTTTTTTTTTTAAAGAGCAGTTGTAGAATGTCACACAGCCAATGTTTGGGGACACTTTCAGAGCCAAAGAGAACCCTACAGGCCAGCTGAGAATTAGCATGGATAGAATTAACCCTTATCTTTTAACTGTGCATGCATGCATATTAGTCATGCCTAAAATGCTTCCATTTGAATATAGCTTTCCTGTAGATAAATCCACTGGAGGGGCATATTCACCGTGGTAGGCCTTAATTTTCTTTTGAATGATTTGAATGTACAGCTCAGCCTTGTTCTCAATCAAACCCCAGAGGTAGCATTTGAGAAATGCCTACCAGAACAGATAAGAACTGAAACCTTGTTAGAATAGCAGAAGTCAAAGGAAGTGGAAAAACTATTGAATCTCTTGTCCCAAAAGTGCTTTTTGATCTGGATGACTGAGAATCTCCATAGATATTGAATCTCTTAATGGTCTACTAACTACTAAGCAATAGTTAGTACTACAGTAAATCAAAGCAGGAGGAGGAGGGGGGGCTTATTATTTATTACCTATATTGATAGCATAATATTGTTTTATTAATTCTTACATATGATTTGAATTAAACTGAATATTTTCAGTAGTATTTCTGATTTATGAGTCAGATATAATCAGAAGGCTATATGTTTCCACTTTCCACTAAGTAAACAAGTTGAATTTTAGGAAACATTGATCATTCTTACAGAACACAACCAAATTAGATATTTGGGTGTGAAAATTACATTTATGTAACGCATGATATGTTAACCCAATAGACCACAACTGGTAAATTATAACACCCTACAGAAAAAAGTAAAGGAAGGTTTCAGAAAAAAATGTAATAAGCTTCATGCTACAATGATGGGCAGAAAACATTGTTAAAAGTATTAAAGTTATGTGTGGGGTTTTTTTTACTCTGGAATGTTCAATATTTTATCTTAGTTTAAAGTTTGACAGAAAAGAAAGTGACCTTATGCTTTTTTAGAATCATAAAACCTCTCTGCTAATCTGATTTTATTATAAAGCTTCCCATGTGGGAGAGATGGCTTTAACTGCATTAAACTCCATTAAATATTCCCAATTTTTATCATCTACAATTTTATTCTCAGAAAGGAAATATACCTTTTAAGAGGAATTTCTTGTAGTCTAATTATTTTCTAAAAATAAGAACCTGGTTTCAATACAAAAAATTAAGGGAAAAAATATATTGTTTGTTTAATATTTGGTGTGTTTTGTTGGTCATGTGTGGTTTGGCATTCAAAGCTCATGTTTTTTTAGCTAGCAAAGGTAATGTTAGGAATTGTAGAAGAAAATTAACCAAATAGTGAAACATTTTAGGGACTTATCCTGTATCTGATTCCATTTTGACAACTTCTGAAATCAGCCTGTGAGTTAACTCTAGTTGACAACCATTGATTTGTCACCAAAATACTTTATAAATGGAAAAATCATTTTTACTTTTTCCCCTTATTGATTCCAAACGGACTCTAAATAATGGATCCTTGTATTCAGCAGAAGAATCCAGTTTCTACAGCTTATATTAATACAATAAAGACCTCCCCAACAATTAGCTATAGGCAATGGCTACTGAGAAGAAATTGTATTGGCTGCTAGTGCAGATGGACATCCGATGCATTCAGAGTGTTGGGGAGAATTTTATTTTTCACATTGGATCAATGCATGTTTGACTTTACAGCTTAGTTGATACAACTCCTTGTAGCTGTTGATAATCTTCTTTACTCAAATTCTCAAAACCAATTAACCAGTGTGATGACAATAACAAATAACAATTACTCATAAATAACAATGATCATAAAGTCAAGAGTATCTTAAAACCATTTCAATGCAGTATCATTCAGGCTCAGTTTGAGTTTTTCACTATGTACTTATGGCAGTATTAACTATTTTAAATGATTTGAATAGAAAGAGGGAAACGGTCAATTTTTTACTACTAACTTTTAATACTAGCTTGGTCTAGTATTCAACTTGTATTTTAGAGAATGCTGTCCAAAATAGCAGCTGTGTTTTTAAACTTGGTAGGCTTCATATGTTCCTAAAGGCTCATTACAGTATGTGCAAATCTCCATCAAATCCAGATTTTAAAAGTGGGACTTATCTTGACATGTCCATTGCAATTTTCTTGGTGACAGTATGCAAGTGGTTTGCCATTGACTTCTGGGATTTTTATTTTACTTCCCAATTAAGCCCGCAGGCTTCATATTCCCTGGTGATCTTCTGTTCATGTACTAATGCAGCCTGACATCGCTGAGCTTCTGAATCAAGGCAAGGTCAGCCAGCTTCTGCCACCTGCTGAAGTAAAAATGTCCTTGAGCCAAGGTCAACTGGCAACTGACTCCATCAAGTTTTCTTAGCAATCCAATACTGATTTATAGCATGATACACGCATGGCCTCTTGCCAGCTCCAGATCAGTTTTGTCTATCTTAGAATGCTAAGCAGGATCAGACAGGGGCTATCCTAGACTGGAAAATTAAAATTAAAATCCCAGAAGGTAATGTTTTGTACTGCTGTCACAAAACCTGCACTGGATATGTTCATGTAGTTCAGGGGTGTCAAACTGCCGGCCTGCAGGCCGAACACGTCACGAGGAAACCGCGCCCACCCCCTTGCCAGCAATGGGGAAAAAGCTCCAATATGTCACGCAACGTCACATGACATCGCGAGTTTGACATGTCTGATGTAGTTAGTAGCAGTTGGTCTTAACTTTATTTTATGTTAAAATAAAAGTCAGCATGGCTTGACTCTGCTTAGTGAAACTAGTTCATTGATTGCCAGAGGGTTACTAAAATAAATTATTTGCAATGTCTCTATTCTCATGACCAGATATGCTACTCATGTGATTTTTCAGGAATAGCCAAGTATCAAGCTCCCCTTTCCTGGCTCAAATTGAGCTAACTTTTTCCCCAAACCCAGCATAGCTAATAAGGAATATTTGTTATAAAACCAGTAACGAGTCCACTTCCAAGAACTGATTGCCATCTGACACTTAAGGCTGCAGTTCCTAGCTTATATCCCCTTGGGGTTTATGAATGTTGACCAGAAATCCAGTATAATAAATAAACTCTAGCTCATAATAAAACCTTCAATAAATTTGCCTGTGTTGGCAAGGTTTCCTCTGCAGATAGTTATTCTGTTCTCAGATGGTGACCTTCTCATGGTGTATCCACTTCACTAAATATTTTTTAAAAAATGTCACCGTGTAGATATTGTTGAGATTTCTTTCCATTATAAGGTAGCTTCCATAAAATTGTTCAGCACGAACCTTCTTTTTTCAAAAATTGCTGGAGCGGCTGTCATCATAAATCAGTACAAAAGGGACAACCTGAAATATATATCATGCATTCAATTCAATGTTGTCTACATGGACATAGAGTGCCCTTTGTGATGCTGGAATATTTTGGAATCTTCCCTCCAAGGAAGAGCAATAAAACAAACCCAGCACAATTGTGCCTGACCCTGAGGTTGGTGCTCTAATACAGACTTGACATGTATTAATAGCAAAAGATGTTTGTTAATGGAAGAATTTGTTCCATAGTGGTGGTCTAAGAAATTGAATCAAAGAAGCTGAATATCAGCAAAATCTAAATAAACTTCTGAGTTGGTTCTATGTGAATACTTCTCTGCTAGAGGTTGCAGAATTGAGCAACAATCTATGGCAGAGACACTCTCCCAAAAGCCAGTAGGTCAGTCCCTTAAGATGTGCTCTTGACCCATCCATTCACCCGACCGATTACATAAATCTCTGGCATATAGTTTACAAATTATATTTAAGAGGCTTAAGGATCTGTGCTTTGCTTCGATGTTTCAACCTCATTTTTTAAGATTGGGAGAACTATTGCAGTAATCTCATCTTCTGGGGTGTTTGCGGTTTGCGGTGTTATTGATGTTGTAAATAAGAATGTGAGGATTGGGATGTATCAATCTACATTGGCCTTTATTAATTTTGCTGGTATAAGTTCACAGCTGGGTAATTTCTCTTGCTTTAGATGTTGTTGTTGTTTTTCATCTGTTTCACTTCAGGGATTGCTTTTGGGGGACAGCTTGGTAAATCTTTTAGAAGTTACTCTTAAGAGTGACCTATGAGAATTAGAAGAATTATATGATGCTCAGAGATGTGATTCCCTAGGTTAACTGGCTGAGGAATTCTGGGAGTTGATGTCCACATATTTCAAAGTTGCCAAGTCTGAAAACACTCTGATCTAGATCAGGGGTCCCCAACTCCCGGTCCGTGGACCGGTACTGGGCCACGGCATGCCAGCAACCGGTCCGCACAAATAAGCAAAGCCCCATCCATGAGATGCAGGCAGCACACAAAACTATGCACCCACCAATCCACGGAAAAACCTCTCTCCACAGAACCGGTCCCTGATGCCCCAAAGGCTGGGGACCTCTGATCTAGATGGTCCTATGTTGGAACTGGAATGAGCATTCCAAAAAGTGAAGACCACTCCACCTCACACCTTAGATTAGCTTCTGCCAAACAGCTGCCATCATGAGACTCTTCTTCTTACTCAGAAGCCTCTTGTACCTTTTTTTAGTGTCCACTAAAGTCCTCCTGGAACTACCTGAGGTGTTTCCTTTGCAGAAGTTCTTAATCAGAGCTTTTTTGCTTTGATTTTTTGACACTCTCTGTCAACTTGTGTCCTTTGTTTCTTTGTCCGCAAATTTTAAATTGGTTTGGCGTACAACAGCAAAACATTTTTTTCCTTAAGTTCATAGCTTTCCGAGATGACCGTGGATATAGAGTTAGTTTGCATTGTAATGCACTGTTTATTTTTCTTCTCACTCAAGCACCCACAAAACTTTCACAGCAGACATCTTTGTTTAAGATATTAGATGGAAGTTTACCTGTTCATGTTAAAGGCAAGTGAACGTACTCAGGGATAATTTCCAAAAATTCTCCAACATTAGTAAGGTAATTGCCATTTTTTAAAAAATCTCAAAATGAGCTTTTTTCCCCGGATTCTTCTCTTAATCTATACTTTATTTTCCCAACATTGTTTTGGGAGTTTTCTCTGTATTCATCTTCTTTGACCCATTCATTTCTCAAGGGAGCATTATGTTGAAAATCTCTGGTGGTGAAGAATTTGAATCTTGCTAAATAATTATGAATATTCAAAAATCTGCTTGAATTTAACTTTGGGCATAAATAATTGCAATTCTTTGGTGAAACCTTATATCTGGCAACCAAATAATATTTATTAGGATTTTTTTTAAAAACAAAACAAAACAATGCTTTGCCTTGAATAGCAAATTAATATTGTTTTTGCAACGATGACATGATTCTAGCAAACAGCTTCATTGTAACAAAGATTTGTTTTAAATTCTTTTTAAAAATATGTTTTATTGATTTTTAACATAATCACCTTAATATTTGGTAAACAGCCTGTTGTCTGGGTTAGTATTTAAAAAACAATCAATAACAATTTCTATAATTCTATAGTCCATATAATGGCTTTGCCTGACTTTTTCTTCTTCCAATAATATTCTCTTTTGCCAACCTTAAATTAATACAGTTCTTATTATTTGAATAAATGACAATTAAATAAAGACATTTTTCTCATGTTTCTGCAAATAATAACCACATCAGTATAAAGCTTCTTTTCATTGACCATCTTGATTGCCTCGTCATAGATCCTGTTTACAGAAGTCTTCTTAAATTTGTTTTCCCCACAATATTCAAAGCGTTCTTACTGGTTAACATTTTCTCAAAATTAGATACGCTTAAGTATTTAAGTCTTTTTTCTCATACAAGCCATCCCAACACTTTTACATTTCTCATATCTTTAAAAAAGGAGGGAAAAAACCAGAGAAAACATTTCTTTTATATAAACCATCCTTTAAATGTAAATGCTTCAAATTCTTTACCTTCTCAATGCGATTAACATTCCCATTCATGGCTCATCTGACCTTAAACAAGAAGATGTGAATAATTTATTTTTGGTTCCATATCTTCCATCAAGACCGCGTCCATGGATTACACCTTCGTGCTGATTCCTCTCTTAAGTTTTGCTCCAGTGCTTAATTGGTTTCCTAGCTGGAACCCAATTTGTCCCTTGACTTTCATCTTCTGGCTCATTTCACTTCAAGCTCATTTTAGATTTAATTGTTGTACCCAAATCTGTCTTCCAGTTTCCAGAAAGTTTTCTTCTCTGCTGAAAGAGGCTTCTGTTCTCATCTCTCTTTTTTCCAGCAAAATATGTTTTCTTCATTTCAGAGTTTCTTTTATCATTGCAAGGCTAGGAAAGGATGTTAATGTTGATAACTTGTCTACTACTCATTTCTCCATCCCTTTTCCATCTCCCCAGTTGCCTGAACTTCTGAAAATAGTTCCATGAGACAATGTCTTCCAGGGGCAGCTAACTAATGTGTGGGAAACCAAGGGTAGTGCACACCAATGAAAGGAGGGTTCTGCAATGAAGAACAGGACACTGGGTCACTTGCAAGAATTTCATATGTGGGATTTTCGTTGGATTTTCACTGGATTCATTGAATATCAAAGGAAATGAGAAGCAATTTATTTGCCAGTAACAGCATCTGGCTTAGCTATGACCAGTGACTAAGAGAGGAATAGCATCAAAGAAGCCCCCATATGATAATGCGAATCTAGAACATTTAAGCAAAATGATACAGGAAGTCCATCTGCTCCTTCCTTTCAGTTAAGCCCAGAGTTTCTTTCAATGAGTTGCTGCTCTCTTAACTGGCAATTTGATGGAGGCCCTGTTTGGCAGCTGTAAAAGCTTTTCAAAGGCTCAAGTCAAGAGAGAATCAATTTTACTATATTTTCTTTGAAAAGCTGGCTCTCACTTAATCCTTTAACCTAATTTGAAGTTTTTAATCTTATACACTAGAAGGCAACACGAGCAGGGATGAATATTAAAAGGATATTATCTGATATGTGATTGAAAGCTTTTCTCCAATTCTTCATTTAAAGCCTCAATAGCAATGCGAACGGGATAAGCGGATTTCCTTGATTTAGGCCGCTCTTTCCAATAGATAAATTAACTGGGCCTGGTGTGAGCTTTCTGTGTGTGCAGCTGGAAAAGAAAGACTGACTCTGCCAAACTCAGTCGAGTGACACCAGCGTAAAAAGATGCTTCATGTTGCTTAATGATCATGAAAACATGCTCCAGAAGGATTTCCAAGCTTTTATTCTATAGCATAAAGAGGATTACTCCTCTGAGAAAGAATTAAACATGCAAACAATATTTCATAATTCAAAGACCTGAAGGCATCTGATAACGGAATTTGTGCTGTATGTAGAAAGAAACTGCTTGAAAAACCCAAAAATTTGGTGATTGCTTTGAGGTCTGTGAAGCATTGGAAATGACTTGTGTGAGTTAGTCACACTCTTTTGTGTATTTCTGTATACAATTCATATAAAGAAAATATCTGGGTACCCTACAAACCAGCTTACATAGTTAGAAAGGGGTCATATGCTCAATCAGACCACTGCCCCAGGTCACTCAGTATGGCTAATACCAATCTTCTTCAATATATTGTCTTTTAGGCAATTTCCTTCAAACATAGTTTTTGATACTGTGATCCCAATACATCTGATTAGCATGAGTTCAGCAAGCTTGATTTATACTAAACAGCAACAAAGCACTAGAAGTTTAGTTCCCCTTTTCCCACCAGCCCAACAGGAAAATATAACAGAATAAATATAACAGAATAACAGAATTGGAAGGACCTTGGAGTCTTCTAGTCCAACCTCCTGCACAAACAGGAGACCCTATACCATTCCAGACAAGTGACTGTCCAGTTTCTTCTTTAAAGCCTCCAGTGATGGAGCACCCACAACTTCTGAAGGCAAGCCATTCCACTGTCAGGAAATTTCTCCTTAGTTCTAGGTTGCTTCTCTCCTTGATTAGTTTCCATCCATTGCTTCTTGTCCGACCTCCTGGTGCTTTGGAGAATAGGTTGACCCTTTCTTTTTTGTGGCAGCATCTCAAATATTGGAACACTGCTATCATGTCACCTCTAGTCCTTCTTTTTATTCAACAAAATGTTGGATATTGAAATGTTGGAATCTTTTTCCCAACTTCCCAGCCTATACAACAGCATAGAATTTGCAGGATATGTGTCATCAAATTGTTAATTGTCCTTGCTTAGCTTTTGAGATCAACCAAGTTTGTCAGCTCTGAATGTTTTTCCTAATGGAATTTTCCAGCAAAATTCTCCAGCAGTGCATCTCTATCTTGAAATAGCATGCTTAGAAAATGAAGCCACCATCACAACTAGTCAAGGTTGAACTCACAGCTTCTACGTTCTTGTGGCATTAACTTCAAGAGCCCCCCAGAGGGTTTTGTTTTTTTTTTGTGACCCACAGAGTTACCTCCTAAATTACCACCATTTAAACCCAATCAGCCTTTTTACAATCTGGTTAACAGAATTTCTGCTACTTTTCCAAGAAAGTATAAAGGGCTATAAATAAAGACAGATAAAGGATACAGGCAACCAAACTGATATAAAGCTAATACTAATAGTTGTATATTACGACTGATACTAATTATTATAATCATGTTTTATATTCTAAAAAGTACTTTAATCATGTTTTCTCTTTTAAAAATACAACATTTATAAAGGGGTACAGACCACAACTGAAAACAAATCTTATTAATTTCACACTTATAAAAATGATGGTATAATAATTGAATTGGCAAGCACAATAATAATAATAATAATGGTCATATTCATGGGAATTATTAGGATACTAAGGATGACCATATGCATCGCAATAATAAAGATAATTATGATGCATACCTGTCCTGGTTTCCCCCTATCCATTCTGTCTCTATTGTTCCACTCCAGCCCAAGATACTTTGGTTCCGGAACATTCACTTTTGCTTGTATCTCTAAAATTGTTTACTCAACCCTTAATTATATAAGAGTACAAGATGTGGCAGTACATAAATGAAAAATATAATTTTAAAAAGCATACATGGCTTCATTGCTCCTGCTGCTAGTTTTCCATATTCCTGTTACACAGCATTTCAATTAAGACCAATTCATTGGATTAGAGCCAGGACTTTCAGCTACTGATTTCCATAAAAACATTACAGTGGCATTACGCTATCTAGAGAGAGCATGTCAGGTTACAGAACTCCTATTCATTGGCTGCATCACTAGCTTCTGAAACAGTTCGAAAATTCCTTCTGGGAGAAGAAATCTAAGCACAGGTCCAAATCATCCCTTTTATTATTTTATTTTTTTAAAAAAAAATTAGAACTCTCTGAGCCTGCATAGTAAAGTAGGCTAGAATGCTCTATTTTTCCAATTAATTTATGGAATGTTGCTTAAGAATGCCCATTTGCTATGTGTTCTTTTTTAAAAAAAATAGATATTTTCCAAAAGTTTCTAATCCAGGTATTAGATTGCAGGGTAGATTAGATTGTGGGGGGAGGGGGTTGAAATATGAGGAAAAAATACCCCACTTGCCTTTTGGATCACAATAAATTAATGCTCTCTTTTTTGGGGGGGAAAAAGGGAATCCAGAAGCCCTTGCCTCAGAAGAAAAAGACACATTTGGATGCTACCTCTGTTTAGTCATCAGGTTTTTGTCCCTTCAGGCTAGAACACTGAAACTATATCATGTGGACACTGCCTTATAATCCAGATCTTCACAACCCAATAAACCGTTTTATAGATGCATAAATATACATTGTAAAACCACAATATAAGCACACTCCCAATGAGATTATCTGATACCTCCCTTTCTGCTGGCTACTGTGGCAATGTGGATGCGATTAATGTTGGAATATCCTACATACACACAGGAAGAGACACAACAATTAATAAGCTTCTTTTTTTAATGACTTGGCAGCATTGAAAACACCAAAGATCTTAAGATCTTTCTCTGCATACAGGAAAAGAAATAAAAGCATTCTAATGTGTTTTTTTAAGCTGACGATGAAAGGATCTGCAGTATTGCTGAAGTTGGATTATCATTCTATGCAATGGATACTCATCACCCAATGTGGATATTATTCTAACAGATGATGTAATCTAGTATTACTCTGTCCTTGGCCCAGTTTATATTTATATATTTATTTTTATTCCATCCTCGTTATTTTTATAAATAACTCAAGGCCACAAAGATACCTAATGCTTTTTTCCCCTCTTCCTATTTTCTCCACAACAACTCTGTGAGATGAGTTGGACTGAGAGGGACTGACCCAAAGTCACCCTTGTTGGCTTTCTTGCCTAACATTGGACTAGAACTCACATTGTCCCAGTTTCTAGCTTTGTGCCTTAACTACTAGACCAAACTGGGTGTCATTTTCAAGAAGACCTAAGAGGTGGAGGAAGAAAGAGTTGAGCTATGCTTAGCTTAGTTGCCGTCAGAAGTTTTGAGTGTTCCAAGACTGGAGGTTTTTAAGAAGAGATTGGACAACCATTTGTCTGAAATGGTGTAGGGGTTTCTGCTTGAGCAGGGGGTTGGACTGGAAGACCTCCAAGGTCCCTTCCAACTCTGATATTCTGTTATGAGATGACTCAAGGGTATATGAGAAGATCCAGTCATTATATACAGTAATCTTCCTGGCCATCTGAAGTTTCATATGCTTAAATCTGAAAGAGGACAACCAACAATTCTCTCATGGAGCTCTCAAAATCAAGATTCCCTCCTCATGATGTTTGAGATGTAGATAGCCAGGAACTTCACAGACTGGTAGAAAGACCTCCCCCCCCTACGTATAAGAGGAGACAAATGCCAGAACCGTTCATTATCCTAGTAAACATACATTCCAAACCCACAGCAGAAGAAATTCTAAAACCCTTGGAAATGTGAGATGGGGGAAAAATGCAAGACCTTTTTCATAGAGGGACAAAAGTTTCAAGACTGGAAGATACAGTAAGTGTCGGGAACATGCTTGGTTTAAACAATAATGAAGGAGAAAATGTGTGAAAAGAACCGAAGATATAAATCCATTTGCTCCAAGCAATAGTATTTCTCAGGGAGAAATAGATAACAGATGACCTTTCCAGAATGTGTCTTATTTAAAAAAGAGAATGAGCTCCTTCAGTAACTTAGAAGAGAAAGTAAACAGTGACATGAATTTCAGAGGTTTCTGAAGTGCAAAAAAAAGGGGGGGGCACAGCAGAAACCTGCTAGAGTATAAACAGGGGCATTCACAGAGGACAGAGGGGAGTCAAAGAAGCAAGGAGGCACCACACAAAATTGAGTCCACCACCTTGACGTTTTGACATTCCCCCCCCCATGGGCTCCCGTAGTTATTGTTGAGGGGAAAATGTCTACTTTAAATAAAGAACCAGAGATATATGCCACATAAAGTACCCTTATAGGCCTGCACAACCACAGTGATTACTGGGTTCTCAGCCAAAAGAAGGCAATAGAGACCCATACTAGGCAAATAGTTATAAGAAGGAATTTTACCTAGGAATGACAAAGCAATGTAAATCATACTGTGACTTTTAGAGATGAATGGGACATCTGATAATAGCAATAGTAATAGCACTTAGATTTATATATCACCCTACTGTGCTTTACAGCACCCACCCACTAGGTGGTCTACAGAGTCAGCATCTTGCCCTCAACAATCTGGGTCCTCATTTTACCCACCTCAGAAGGATGGAAGGCTGAGTCAACCTTGAGCCCTGTCAGGATCGAACTCCAGGCTGTAGGCAGAGTTAGCCTGCAACACTACATTCTAAGCACTGCACCACCAGGGCTCATAATACTAATGGGACGTGGAGTTCTTGATGCTCTCTGAGCTCAGTTGTTTGCTTGTAGATGTTGTATTACTCAACTAAGTAACATCAGTGTGAACTGGGTCTGAACTAGCTGGGTGGTGTGCACTCATGTTGTTATCTAGGTCATGGCTTTTCAACCTTTTCACCCATTGTACCACTTTTAGGATATGGCCACATCCGAGTGCCACCAGTCGCCTAGCAAGGTGTCAAAAACTTGATGACCAAAAAAAAAAAAGAAAGAAAGAAAAAAGTGATAAAGTACAGTTAGTCCTCGGCTTACAACAGTTCGCTTAGTGACTGTTCGAAGTTACAATGGCACTGAAAAAAGTGCCCCCCAAGCCACAGCCGAGCAAGACGCCTGCCTGCCCACCCGGCGGCACTCTTCCTCCTGTCCAAGGTTTTCATTGTTGTGAGAATTTCTGTTGAGGATTGGCAGCAGGGGTGGGGTGGGGGGTGTTTGGTTTTTATTCCCCCCCCGTCTGCTGGGTGGTTGCAGCAGGTTTTGGTCACTTCACATGACCCTGGGACACTGTGACCATCATAAATATGAATCAGTTGCCAAGCATCTGAATGTAAATCACAAGACCCTGGAGAGGCTGCAACATTCCAGCTATCGGCGCTTCTTCTGGGCTCAGCAGAAGCACCAGGATCAGCGCCGAGCTCCAGCTGGATCCTGTTGCTTCCGCTGAGCCCTGACAGCCCTGCAGCTCCAGCCATCTCTCACTCAGGCTTGTGCGGTGCTGCCACCGGTTTAGCTTATTCCCCTCCCCCGTTACTTTTCTAGGATGGTCGCGTACCACCTGCCAGGTGCCAATGTACTACAGGTGGTACCCGTACCACTGGTTGAAAAGCCCTGATCTAGATGTATAGTGAAATGTCTGCAAACAACCAACCAAGCACAAAGAGCACCGAATTCAATCCTGAGCTACAGATATTCCCTTGTATTGATACAATGGGTTGAATAACATGTTGAAATCTGTCTTGCAGTATCTAGGAAGTTCTAGTCTACTTTGAATGAAGCACGTGCATTTTGTTCCAATACCTAGCTTTGTTTAGATTTTATTTTGCCTGTCTTTCCCATTGGTGATATAAGTGCACCAGCTTTTGCTGTTGCTTTCTGTTCACCTTCCCATCACATTATAGACTGCACATACTTCCCATCCTGAGAAAAGTCCAGTGGAAAGATTTATCACATGAGGTCCTCACTTGGCACTAAATAAAGAGTGCAGAATCAGAAAAGTAGCAGCAAGATGAAAGACAAAGCCTTCGTGTGTCACCTGAGGTCATTTTGCACCTAAATAGAGTATACAGACCCACTGTATACTCATGGGCAATTTCAATTACATTCTCTTTTCCTCTGAAACTGGTATGGGAAAAAAAAGACAGAAGAATTGCTTTGCATGACATTATGTCAAATAAATATGCTTAGAGCTCATTTCAAAACAAGCCAATCGTATCTGCCCATCCTGGATTGAGGTGTGAATGAATTTGCTGTTATCTTTGAATTTTGCATTCTTCAGAATTTTGTGACGCAGTGCATGGTTCAAAGTAAGAGAAGAAGATGTTAAAACAAGGATATAACCTTTTTTTTAATAAAAAAATGGTCTGCCTAAACAAGAATGTATTTGCCATGTTGCAGAAATACATTAAAGAGGATTTTGGTATTTTAAGATATGTTTGGACATGGATACACAGAGGAAAAATCTAGGTATTTTGTGAGTTGTGCACATCTTTCTGGCTGGAATTCTGAAAGCATCTATTCTATGCTCAAGCTAGTCAAACTCTTCAGTTCTGAATCTGAAGACTCAGACTGATTCTTAACAGCATGTTGTATTCCTTGTTCACAAAACGTCTGTTCTTGTACATATCAGATGAATTTTCAGATCCACTTATCAGAAACTAAAATGCAGAATTTCTGCCTTCACCTCTTCACAATACTGTCTATAATGCTTGTTGGCAAAGTCACCATTGAGATCTGTGAATGTTGTATGGTAGTAAAAAGTGTTCCATTAGCAAGTGAAAACAGTGGGGCTAATAGGGTGTAATGGAACATTCAGGATTGGAAGTGACTAACTGCTGAGTATCCTAAGCAAGAACACCTTACATGGCACCATGGTATGCTAATAAGCTATTTTGCACTTAGCTACTTTAAGTCAAAGTAAAAGCTTTGTTACTGCTCTATCCTTGAAGAGTTATCCCCCTTCTTTTTCCCAGTTGTGTTTGTTTCTTTCTTTTTTTAATAATGCCTTCCAGATAGCCTGATGACTACCATACTCCAATCTGGTGAATGCCTTAAATCATATTTTATTTTTAGTAAAGCGTCAATACCCTCCATAATATCAAATTATTTATCTCTTTGAACCTCAAGGAGTTGTTTCCTATTTCTAAATGGATTAACTCTGACAGTGGCTCTACTCCCAGTGTGGCTGTTTTAGGACTACATAATAAGCATATTACATATTTTTAGAGCAATAAATAAGATTTATACCTAACCCACAGGGATTTTCCATTAAAAGTTTATAAATCATGTTGAGCATTATCATTTTTAATTCTCAGCTTTGCAGTGTTAGATATTGGAAAATATATTTTACCCCACACAAAATTCACGATAAGCCTATATGCAAAGAATATTAATAAGAACTTTGAT
>NW_015386900.1:529167-537028 GCF_001527695.2 Protobothrops mucrosquamatus
AATAATAATAATAATAATAATAATAATAATAATAATAATAATAATAATAATAATAATAATAATAATAATAATAGTAAAGTTGGAAGGGACCTTGAAGGTCATCTAGTCCAACCCCCTGCTCAGGCAGGTAACCCTATACCATTTCGGACAAATGGCTGTCCAGTCTCTTCTTAAAAACTTCCAGTGTTGGAGCATTCACTGCTTCTGGAGGCAGGTTGTTCCACTGGTTAATTGTTCTAACTGTCAGGAAGTTTCTCCTTAGTTCTAGGTTGCTTCTCTCCTTGATTAGTTTCCACCCGTTGCTTCTTGTCCTGCCTTCAGGCACTTTGGAGAACAGCTTGACTCCCTCTTCTATATTTAATGTTCAAAAAGCAAAAAAAAATGTTCAAAAAGCAAAAAAAAGATACTACATTTAATGTTCAAAAAGCAAATCTTTAAGAATTGCAAGAGAGCCTTCTCTGTTAGCATTTTTTTAAAGTATGAGTAGGGGTGAGAACTTGATAGTCACATTGAAACGGAGATTTATAAGCCACCCAGAGTCAATCAATTGTGAGTGGCACATAAAACTCCCTTTATACGACCCTTTAATCCCTTAATTCAGGATAGAGTTGGGGTGACTGGATGTAGCTGAGTGTTTACTGGCCAGATGCCCTTCCTGATGCCATGCGGAGTTCACAACAGATATTTTTTTTCTTAGCACCCTAGGAGAGAAACAACTGCCACTACCTAGGACTGAACTCTCAACCTTCCAAGAAAGAGGCGAGCTTCTTCACCACTAGGCCACCATGCCACTCTTGGGTGGCATATACATTTAATCTATATAAATAAAAATGTAAATGTTCGTTTGTTCAAATTCTTAAATCTCCGAAAGTTCTTCACTGATTGCTTTGAAATTTTGACACAACGTTGCATTCGAATACGCACGTGTTTTTATGTACCTATATTATATAGATGTCACACCTGTGACAGGTAAAAACATGCTTTTTTTGAAAAACAGCACCATCTGTTGGACTTAAAAGCAACACACGCTTTTACGAGACTGAGCCACAGCAACGCGTGGCTGGGTACAGCTAGTAAAGAAATAAAAATAATATTTAAAGACTCATGTCTTATGGCAAATGCATTTCTACATCTATCTGCTCTTCAATTTGCATTTCCAAGCATATTTTCTGACTAATTACAGGTATTGCTTTATTTTAATTATTTGTTTATTTTGAGCCCATAATTTTGTCATGAGCAACTTGTTAGTCATGAACTGGCAAAAAAAAATAATTAAAAAAATCCTCAAGCAGTTCTATTTATTTCGCAAGACAGCACTTGCTGTATCTTTTTAGAAGGCTGTTCTTTCCTCCATTCATTTCACCTGCAGGGATATTGTACAGAAGATGACAGTGGTAGATCAAGCATCAGGATGCTTTTAACACTGCAGCATGCGGTGTAGCTTCTTTGCCCAGTGAGAGCTACTGGCAATCCTAGTTAATTAACATCTTCTCTGACTTTACTTTTACAGCAGGGTGTTGTTTCACGGGAAACTCTCATTCCTGCTATGGGGGAAACACAAGGTCAGAATCCTACAGAGCACAAATCTGCAACCTGGTTTATGAATCCAAGATCAAGTCTTTTCACAAGTAGGCATTTCTGGAGATGATTAGTCCTGCAACAAAGTCTGTAATGGAACAGGGATGCTTAGTTAGCAATCCTGCTGCTTCTCGTTTTCCCAGATCAGTGCTGAGGGTCAGTGGATCAGTATAAACCTCACCTGAACTAGTTAATCAGTTTCCATCTTTGTTTTATTTTTAAACAGCTTGACTTCAAAATAAGTTAATTTATAGAAACAGCATTGACTTGTTCTTCATCATTTTCTTTAATTTATTGAAGTTTCCTATATAGGTCCATCAGAAGAACAAGCAAGTGTCCCCAACCCATGTTCTAAATGAGCATAGAACATGGAATATCATCAGAGTTGGAAGGGACCTTGGAGGTCTTCTAGTCCAACCCCCTGCTCAAAATAATAATAATAAAGTTGGAAGGGACCTTGGAGGTCATCGAGTCTAACCCTCTGCTCAGGCAGGAAACCCTACACCATTTCGGACAGATGGCTGTCCAGTCTGTTCTTAAAAACTTCCAGTGTTGGAGCATTCACTGCTTCTGGAGGCAGGTTGTTCCACTGGTTAATTGTTCTAACTGTCAGAAAATGTCTCCTTAGTTCTAGGTTGCTTCTCTCCTTGATTAGTTTCCATCCGTTGCTTCTTGTCCTGCTTTCAGGTACTTTGGGGAATAGGTTAATGTCTTCTTCTTTGTGGCAGCCCCTCAGATATTGGAACACTACTATCATGTCCCCCCTCGTCCTTCTCTTCGTTAAACTAGACATACCCTTATTTTCTTTCACAGCTATTTATCCACAAAAATTCCCTTTCTACTCTTTCCCTTACTTTTGTTTCAAGGGAACAACAATCATGTCATGTTGCCATGGAACTGAAGTGCCTTCCTCTGCTTCTCCATATTGTTTTCCTGCCTCCCTCCATCTCTAAAGACAAAGAGGGGGAGTCAGCTTTGCTGTTGCAGCATAAACGAAGCATAAGATTACTACCTCCGAATGTGCTGTGACGAAGTTTTTCCTGTCCACCGCGATGTTTTTTGCCATCTGAAAAGAAAAGAACATTGGCGTAGCAATCATCCGCTCCTATTTTGAGCTTCTCTTCTGCAGAAGTTAGAATAGGTTGCTCCTGGTGTAGAGTTGTAAACTGCAGGATGCAAAATGCCAGGCTGAAGGAGCTATTGCTGCAGAAACAACATCTGGCACCTTTTTTTTTTATGTGCTGCAAAAAAGCAGATTCTGATTCAAAAAACCGTCACTTCTTTTTCTCAAGTGATTTGATGGCATTGAGATGAGCTGGCTGAAATTCCACTTGGCCTCTTCAGACTTCTCATTTCGCCACACTGCTTGCCTGCCTTTCGGTTTGCTGACTTTATTGGGGGTTTTTTTGTTGTTGGATTTTTCTTTGAAATCACAACTCGTAGAGCTCTTGGGGAAGTACGTTCTGACAAGGAAGGTGCTGGTACTAATTTTTATTTTTGGCCCCCAGGAGATCCATGGCAGAATAAAATATTGCAGGAAAAGCATTGCTCTAATGCTCTCATCTTTCTCTTAAACAATCTGACTTTGGCAAATGGATATGGTGGGCTGGTTTCTTGCCAATACAATCAGGAATTTCCCCCTTAATGGTGCTTTGGTTGCTATCCCATTCAGTTACAGTATACAGAACAACAGAGTTGGAAGGAACCTTGGAGGTCGTCTAGTCCAACCCTATATCATTCCAGACAGGTGGCTGTCCAGTCTTTTCTTAAAAGCCTCCAGTGATGGAGCACCCACAACTTCTGGAGGCAAGTTGTTCCACTGACTGATTGTTCTCACTGTTAGGAAATTTATTCTTAGTTCTAGGTTGCTTCTGTCTTTGATTAGTTTCCATTCATTGCTTCTTGTCCTGCCTTCAGGTGCTTTGGAGAATAGGTTGACCCTTCTTCTTTGTGGCAGCCCCTTAGATATTGGAACAATGTTATCATGTCACTCCTCATCCTTCTTTTCATTAGACTAGACAAACCCAATTCCTGAAACTGTTCTTCATATGTTTTAGCCTCCAGTTCCCTAATAATCTTTGTTGCTCTTTCCTGCACTCTTTCGGGAGTCTCTACATCGTTTTTATAATACGGTGACGAAACTCAATGCAGTATTCTAAGTGTGTTCCTACTAAGGTTTTATAAAGTGGTGCTAATACTTCATGTGATCTTGATTCTATCCCTCTGCTAATGTAATCTAGAATTGTGTTGGCTATTTTGGCTGCTGCTGCATATTTCTGCCTCATGCTTAAGTGACTGTCCATTAGGACTCCAAGATCCTTCTCACAGTTTTCACCTAATCTATATCTGTACATTTGATTTTTCTTGCCTAAGTGTAAAACCTAACTTTTCTCTGCGCTGAATTTCAATTTCTTAGATAGGGCCCAGCATTCAAATCTGCTGAGATCCAACATAAAGATTCAACCAGAAACTTTCCTTCTGGGTCTAATGGAACGAGAACTGGGGAAAAAATGGAACTTTGATTTTACATATGGTGACGGCAGCAAGATTGCTCTATGCACAAAAGTGGAAGGATGCCTCAATTCCTACCAGGGACAAATGGTTACAAAAGCTGGTAGAATTAGCAGAGATGGCCAAATTGACTGTGCTGATCAAAGCAAAGAACATAAGTCCTTTTGTTTCTACTTGGAAACCGCTTCTGGACTTTGTGCTTGAGGTGGGAAAAAATGATATCATGATTTTGAGTTTTACCGATTAGACTGATTTGCCGATACAGAAATGGCTAGTGCAGGGGAAGGCAACCTTGGTTCTTTTATGACTCGTGGACTTAAACTCCCAGAATTCCTGAGCTAGTGCATACGGCTATAGAAATGTAAAAAGTTGAGATCTGGTTTTAATGTCTGATTTTACAGCAACAGAGAGAGTCGGAAGTCAATGCCTTTTGTTTCTTCCCCTCCCTTTCTTCACACTTTTTTTTTGTTTTCCCTTTCTCTACTGTTGTCCCCTACTATTTGTTTTTATATGTTCACATTTTATGTTATAAATGAATAAAACTAATAAAAAAAACACTTGGGCACTTTAAGATGGGTGGACTTTGATTCCCCGAATTCTGGGAGTTGAAGTCGACCCATCTTAAACTGCCCAAGGTTGAGAAACATTGCCCTGTGCTCTCATCTCAGCCATGAATTTGCTAAATAATCTGTAACAGAGAAAAGAAGCCTTTTCCCAGCAGCTGTAAATGACTCACGTAGCTTTTTCCCCCTGCTTCCAAGAGGCTGAAGGCATCACTGAAAGATTATAAAAATTAATTAACCATTTCATAATGAGTTTTAATTAGCCATCTTTTAATTGCAGCCGCCATGGTTGTGCCTTTGAGACTGATTTCAGAAAGAGTGATCAATTGAATTTGCGAATGGCCTAGTAATAATAGTCTCTCTTTTTTTGCAGGCAAAAAATGTAACTATTTTGTGATGGTTTTGTTATAAAAGCAGAATTAGGTACTTGTCAACCTTCTGGGCTACTCACTTCAGTGATAAGATTTTTTTCCTACATCTGGGGAGAAGGTATTCTGGAGATTATGTCATAGGGTCCAAGCCTCTTATCTTGATGAAAAGAAATGTGAACTAATCTTTTACTTGATCAGAGAAGCAGAATCTTTCCTACCACCATACTTAAAAAAAAATGTGCCATCTTCTTACATCAGGGATGCACAGCCTAAGCTGAGGGCCATTTGTTACCTCCAAAAGATCTAAATACAGATAAAAAGACCTGTCAAACAAACACATTTTTAAATAATATAACAGGAAAAAGTGGAAAGCAGTCACTTTGATCATATTATAGTTCAATGAAATGTGAATTAAATACAATCAGCTTTATTTTCTGACCTAATCCCATCCAGTAATTTTGAACTAGTCCCCCATTCCCACCCCACCCTACCCCACTCTCCAGTCTGGAAGAAAACAACCAGGTATCACAATTCCAATCAACGAGATCAAATAAATCAGAACTCCGAGTCAGGAAAATTCCTCAAAGAACATGTTTATTGGATACATAATATCGGCATGATCAAAAGTGAAACCAGATCTAAACTCTTCCCTCTCAAGAATCAAAGTAATACAAGGTAACAATTCCCACCCCTCTACTCATGCTATCCAATAGAACGTCTTGGTGAGCTTTCTGACTAAATGATCCTTTTTCTCCCCTTCAGTATGGGAACGACCTTGATTCCCACAAGATTTGCTCATGTTTAGACCATCAAAAATACCTCCCCCCCTCCCTTTTCTTGTGGCAACCTAGAATGTCAAAAATGGCTGCAGCCAGGTTTGTTGTAGAGTTGACAGCAGGATGTTGAGGATCTCTATCCTCATATACAGTTTTGTAGGCATCTGGGTGGCTATTGTGAGAATCATGATTTGGGGCTAAATACTGCCTGCTTTTGTTAAGAGTCAAGAATCGAGAACTAATTGCTCTTTCCCCAACTGGGCGAACTTGCTCTACTTCACAGTGGTCCCTTGAGAAAATGAGATTTTGGGAAAGAAAGAGTTAATTATTTTTTTATTTTTTACTAAGACATCAGATCCTTGTGTGACCACCAACGGATCTGATTCCTCCCTGCTCTGGGTGAACCACTGAAAAGGAGGCAGAGAAAGGCTAATTCAATTCTAGTTGTGATTTGATTCAGGTTAATCATAATAATCTTCTGAACACATGGCTGTCAGCAATCATACTTTACATGAGGTACTAATAAAAAACTTAATCAGCCTGAAATATGCCGGGCTCATGATACACATTTTCCCCATCATCTATAAATAACTATAAATGATTTTTGCTCTGCTTTAATTCCTTATTAAGGACATGCTTGTACACACGCACATGCACACGCACACGCACACACATACACACACAGACATGTTTGTGTTAGTATGCCATTCATTTCCAAGCATTTGTCTAATGAATGAAAACCTGATTTAGAACACAATACAGATTTTTCTGAGGGCCCATTTGTGTAGTGATTAAGGCATCAGGCTACAAAGCAGGAGACTGTGAGTTTTAGTCCTGCTTTGGGCACAAAGCCAGCTAGGTGACTTTGTGCCAGTCACTTTTTCTCAGCCTTAGGAAGGAGGCAATGGCAAACCACTCCTAAAAACCTTGTGAAAAAGTCTCCAAGAGGTGGACAGAACTGAACAGGAAAAAAAGAATTTTCTACCATCAGTCTATTAGCTTTTGGACCAAATCAGTAATCTTTAAAATCAAGAACCAAAACACAAAATATGGCTTATGGGATGACCCATATTTCTCAAATTTATGTGCAATGTAGCTTATAGAATTTTTAAAAAGCCACCTGTCCCACCTTAAGCATGAAAAATCATCTGGCTAACTTTGAGCCAATCACCAGGAGACCATGAGTTCTAGTCCCACCTTAGGCCTGAAAGCCATCTGGGTGACTCTGGGTCAGTCACTCTCACTCAGCCCAACCCACAGGGTTGTTACTGTGAGGAAAATAGGAGGAGAAAAGTCTGTTGGATAAGTTTGCTGGGTTGAGTTATTTGTAAAAAGAATTAAGGTGGGATCCAAATAAATAAATAAAGATATAACCTGCTGAAAAAGCCATAAATTAAATATTAAGGTTGGGGATTTTCCTTGTTTATTAGCCTTAGTCATGGTCTTAGATTTTTAGACCATGATATGCTCAATTTTCATACAGTTCCCACTTCAAAGTGATAGGAAATTATGCTGTGAGTTTTCAACAAAAAGATGGCAGAAGCCTGTTTTAGCACCTTGATCAACTGAATAAGGCCTGCACGCTTCTCACGTGCTTAAAAAAAATCATCTGTTCATCTGTCCCAGAGTTTGCATACCTTCTTTGCATTTCAGAGATCCCAAAGGAAATCTTCACCTGATCCCAAAATGCAAGAAAGCCAGAGAGACTTGTGAGTAATGACAGAATGTATCACAATCATAATAAGACTTTCCTTACTCTGGCAGAACTAAAGAAAGTCTAAAACACATCAGAGAAAGAAAGAAAGAAAGAAAGAAAGAAAGAAAGGAAGGAAGGAAGGAAGGAAGGAAGGAAGGAAGGAAGGAAGGAAGGAAGGAAGGAAGGAAGGAAGGAAGAAAGAAAGAAAAGGAAAGAAAAGGGGAGAAGAATGGAAAGAGATATAAAGAGAAAAGGAGAAAAGAAAGAAGGAAAGACAAAAAGATAAAAAGGAGAAAGAAAGATAAAAGAAAGACAAAGAGAGAAAGAAGAGGGAGAGAGAAAGAAAGAAAGAAAAAAGAAAAGAAA
>NW_015386900.1:538860-580030 GCF_001527695.2 Protobothrops mucrosquamatus
CCCCCACTCCTAACCCACCGAGACGCCGCAGCATGATACCGTGGTCTACAGTATCAAAAGCCGCTGAGAGGTCCAAAAGAACAAGGACAGAGGAATAGCCTCTGTCCCGGGCCCTCCAGAGATCATTGACCAACGCGACCAATGCCGTTTCCGTGCTGTGTCCCGGCCTGAAGCCCGACTGGTATGGGTCTAGATAGATTTAGCTTGCACCAAAGAGTGGCTGAATATTCAAGATAAGGATGACACTTGTAGTAATGATTTCTAAATCAAAGCCAAGTGCTTAAAATTGCTTGGCAGTTTTGGTAAAATTTCAAAAGTTTGGTGTACATGTTTATGCAACCATTTTGTAGATCAACCATCAAGGAGTGAACGTTATCTGACTGTTTTACATTATAGTAATTTTTTACAGGAAAAGGGAATAGTTTGAGAATTGTGTGAGTTTCGGGGAAATTATTCAGAGCTAGTACTTAACTGTGATATTTTTTTTTCTGCCTAAGTCCTAATCGATCAACAAATATTTATAATGGTGCTCTGCACTAGAAACCTTTATGAGATTTATTATACGTTTTCAGAATTAGCTATATCTCTAACTTGCAACTTTGCTATACCCACAGTCCCTACCCAGAAATAAGGTAATTAGAGAAACACCCCAAGTTTCAATCAAAAATGGTTTAAGAGAGAAGCTGTTTATAGTTAATGCAATCATCTATTTGCCACAATGCAGAGTACCAGCAATCCTAATTGGCAGGCCACAGTTACACTAATCAAGAAAAGAGTAACCATTTCAAAAAGTAAAGAAATATCACCCATTTCTCCAGTCCTACATACTATCCTATAAGCAATATGCCAGGAAAAAATAGGTATGAACTCTTTTTCATTGGTCAGTCAAGCAGCAGTGGGCATGTAATGAGTGTGGCAATCAATCAAAGGATTAAGAGGCACGGGAGGATATCTAAAGGCTGGCAGATCTAGGAAGTGACTCCTGTTTTGTTGTTCAGACATCCTACAACTCTATCTCTTTTCTTTCAAGAATCAACAAACTAGTCTTACGCATTGAGTGGGTGGGAAAGGACAATATTCCCAATTGCTTCAAAGCTGGTTTGGGTTCAGACTATCCTCCTATCACTACAGGATTAACCCTGTTCTGCAAAATGGCCAATAA
The DNA here is from genome assembly GCF_001527695.2 of Protobothrops mucrosquamatus. Classification (NCBI taxonomy): domain Eukaryota; kingdom Metazoa; phylum Chordata; class Lepidosauria; order Squamata; family Viperidae; genus Protobothrops; species Protobothrops mucrosquamatus. Next base: position 540,023 of record NW_015386900.1, read on the forward strand.
CTTGCTATGTGTGTACAGGTTTCCATTTCAATTAAATAATGCATCACTCGGAAGATTTAGGGTAACTGAATAAGAAAAACTTTTTCTTTAAGTCTTGAGAAACTCTTTCAGTCAGACAAGGGGTGATATGATAGCGGTGTTCCAGTATCTCAGGGGCTGCCACAAAGAAGAGGGAGTCAAGCTATTCTCCAAAGCGCCTGAAGGCAGGACAAGAAGCAACGGATGGAAACTGATCAAGGAGAGAAGCAACCTAGAACTAAGGAGAAACTTCCTGACAGTTAGAACAATTAATCAGTGGAACAACCTGCCTCCAGAAGCTGTGAATGCTCCAACACCGGAGGTTTTTAAGAAGAGACTAGGCAGCCATTTGTCTGAAATGGTATAGGGTTTCCTGCCTCAGTAGGGGGTTGGACTAGATGACCTCCAAGGTCCCTTCCAACTTTATTGTTGTTGTTGTTGTTGTTGTTGTTGTTGTTAAACTCTTTGTTTTCATAAAGTGATGGTAATAGTTACCTATGTTTTATCTTTAAAATTATTATCAAGCTGGATTCAAAATGGTGCTGAGGTAATACAGTATATGCAAGTAAAACAAGTATCTGATCTACAGTGTGTATGAAGAATCATTATGTCTTCAAAATAATAAAAAGGCACTAATTTCCATTCTATTGATGTTTGGATCAACTAAATGACAATCCATGATAGGTATGAAAAATGAACTTCCCAAACCATATTTAGTCAAGCATTGAATTGCCGATACAAATCAGCTGACAGTGTTTTTATTTACAGAGCTGGTTCTAATCTTTGTTTTAAAGGTTATAAATAACCGTACTCATAATGATTATGAATTTGTTCTAAATTCACTCTGTATTTTTTCAATTAAGCTTTGAAAAAGCTAAAAAAATTGTTATGAAAAGATGTCATGTATAGTACCTTGCTAGAATCTTGTTCCAGTTATGCTAGCATAAAGATATAAAAAAAAATCATGTTGGCTGTGTTGGCCAGGCATTCTGGATTGTACTCTTTAAACATTGGGCTAATATAATGTATTGAGCAAAATTCTAGCAAGAGTGCCTCAGGAGTTAAAGCACGAGATTGCTTTAATAATCCTAATCCATTATAACCAATGAGCAGGGATTGTGGAACTGGTCTATACCTTTAGGCTAAGTCCAGCCAGTATAGGAACTGAAGACAAAATCCACTTCATCAAATCTAAAGATCCATCCAGTTTCAAAATTCAGTTTCCATACTATCATTCAGAAGTATAAGGGAAGCCTATTAGCACAGTGGTTCTCAACCTTTTTAATGCTGCGACCCCAACCGGTTGTAAATCGAGGACTAAACCGGTCGTAAGTCGAGGACTAAACCAGTCGTAAGTCGAGGACTACCCAACCGGTCGTAAGTTGAGGACTTTCCCTGCCCGGGAGCGCCGCGCATGCATGGTTCCGCCCCCTGCGCCGGCCGAGGCGTAGCTGGCAAGCGGCAGAGACGGAGCAGGCCGACCACCAGCTGGCCCAGCCCAAGGGAGGTAAGGCACCTGCCGGAAAAGGGGGAAAAATGGCGGACAAAAAAATGGCGGACAGCCTTGCTTGGCGACCCATGAAATGGTCGATTGTCCCACAGGTTGAGAACCACTGTATTAGCAGAAGATAGAATCAACAGCAATATTTTGCTATTCAAATGATCTTACCCCTTATGTATAGTGGATTCTGGATTCTAGAGAGAGGGAGGGAGGGAAATGGAGGTGAAATATTTTATATAATAGTCAAACAATCATAATAGTCATTATATATTTAAATAAATATATATTGTAATGGTCATTATAATAGTCATTCTTAAGGAGCGACGGCTTTACGCATCCAATATTATGTTAGATAGGCTCTGATTTCACAGTGTCTGTGACACCTAGTCTTATAAAGACTTAACTGATACATTAGGAAATACACTAAACTTCCATTGTATTACATTTAGTTGGGAGGGTTTTTTAGCTGGTATATGATGCATACCCATCCCCTTTGGATATATTCAAGTTGAATGTATTGAGAAAAGTTAGAATATGGGTTATTTTGGTAATTAGGTTAAACACCACCATATGAATGCAGCCATTAGCAGACAAGCTAGTATATGAGTTTCCAGCCTTGTGGCCCAATTCACTTCACTTTGGCTTTGAAAGCAGCATTTAGCAGATTAGATGGTGCAGGTATGACAAGCAATAAGAACACAAGATCTACAGAAGTGATATAAGGTCAGCTGATAAATTACCCATTACCTGCTGACTATCTCCATTTTGAAGCTACCTAGATTATTGGCAAAGCATTCTGTAGAGCTTTGTAATTAAAGCTTCCTGATTAGCAGTGTATTAAAGTGAGTCCTTTGCCTTGGCTATTATAAACACAAATTACAGGTGCTCAAATGAATTATCTCCTTCAACATGCTCTGGACTGCTGGGGAAACTGGACATAGAGGGATGACATTGCCAAGACTCCCATCTGCCTAATTAACCAGTGGCAATAGGGCAAGGAAGGCATGCTTGGAATAGAAAAGTCCAAGCATGCGTCCAAATCTCTCCCTTGAAGAGAAACCCAAGTATGTTTGCAAGCATTAAAACCACGTTTCCCCTGACAAACTCGAATTCTAAACGGCGTTCCTTTCACAAAAGGGGAATTGTCACTGGAGAGGTAGGAACCTTGGGCCAAGTAAAAGAAATGCATCTCAGACCTGGAATCCATCTTCCAAGCTAACTATTTTTGGGAATGTTTGGATTAGTTCATTCCATGGGATGGGGGGGGGAGAAATGGAATATTTAGAATCCTGTTGGGAGTGGGCCATGTTGTTTTCCATACAAGTATTAAATAAGCAGAATAGCAGAATAACAACAGAATAATAGAGTAATAGAATTGGAAGGGACCTTGGAGGTCTTCTAGTCCAACCCCCTGTTAAAGCAGGAAACCCTACACCATTTCAGACAGGCCCGGCACAGCATGGCTTAATATGTTGTGTGAATCAGTTCAAGGTATAAAATGTATACTTGACCTTCACGTAGGAGCCCTGGTGGCACAGTACTTAAAGTGTGGCAAAGTCTGGCAACAGTCTGGAGTTCGATCCTTGATGGGGCTCAAGGCTGACTCAGCCTTCTATCCTTCCAAGGTCAGTAAAAGGAGAACCCAGATTATTGGGAGCAATATGCAAATAATGCTGACATTGTAAACCACCCAGAGAGTGATATAAAACACTATGGGGTGGTATATAAGGCTAAATGCTATTGCTATGTATATGTTGGATGTTTTTTTTTAAGACAACAGCTTTGGTAGGATGCATCAACTGTTACCTGCCAAGGATAACATGATACAATTCCCAAGCAAACAGAAATTTTGATGATGAGAGTCCAGAGGGTAAAGTCTATTTGCCTATCTCTATTGCATCCATTTCATATCCATATCAATTTCCTTCACTGCTGATGAATTAGAAATATATCTTCATGTATCATGTGCAGCTCATGAGCCACCATATAGACCCCAAAGATATTTGATTATAATGTTTATGATGTAATCTTGCTGACACCAAGAAGTTTGGAATAAGCAAAGATCACAATGATTTTTAGTCTAAGTTTTTTCTTTCTTTATTGTTTGCTTTGTTTTCCTACCTAAGCTTTTTTGGCAAGGAGGTCAGTCGTCCTTTCTGTAGATCTATTGTCATCCAGTGGCTGTATAAAAAAGATGAGCATTTGTGGCACGTACAGTAGGTTTTATGTCATGCAATTATTTATTTATCGAATATGTATAGCTGCCCATCTCACAGGCCAGTGGCTCTTCAAATTAAAAACTGAAGGACGTAATGGAGACCAAAATACTAATATAGATAGTAGAAACTTGCTTTTCCAAAACCACAACAAAAATAAATTGGTTCTTTCATTTCTTACTGAGATTAATATGTTATTGAAATCCTATATTCCAAAAATACAAAATATTATTTCTGGCAACCACATCAGTGTTGCTATGCAAGAATTATACTCTGAGTTGGAAAGCTAATTCTAATTCCCATTATTTAATATGACTCTCTTCTACCGTTTTTAAATATGTGTTTGGAGACTAGTCTACGGGTGAGGCTTCAATTTGTACATTTCGCTAGAACCAGGAGGAACGTTGTTTTTCTGACTTTAATCATAAAAAAGACTGCTCCTAATAGACCAGACCAATTTCCTCCCCAAGTCATTTTCCAAGTTGATGTGCCACAGATATTGTGATGATTGCAAAATGAACAATATCTGGGGCCTCTGAAAATGGTCTCCAAAATATGCAAATACAAATAAAGCTGTAATGGACCATTATGTGTTTGGCATCAGTGACTTTCAGGCAGAATGCTAAGGCACTTATTTGCTGATTATTGTCATCTAATAACCTTCCCAGCTGTAAAATATATTTTTTTCTATGCAAGCAGAAATAAAGTTTATCACTGCGGGAAAACATATGTCACTGTCTCTTTAGAATGGTGATAGCATTTAATTCCATTTCATACTGGACAGCCCTGTGACCCACTGGGTCATCATTTGAAAGAAATATAGTGCAGTCTGATGTGACCAGAAAGATCATTAAATTTTAAGTTTATTATTAGTTTTTTAGCCCAAAGATGGATGGTCCCATCCATGTAAGTAAAGTAAAGATAGATCTCAACTTATAATTACAATTGAGCCCAAAATTTCTGTTGCCATAGCTCTTCTTTTCACAACAATGACTGAGAAGGAAACAAGCATAAAAGGAAAAGAATTCAGTAAGTGTGACATACAGTGCTACATATAGGTAGTTCTCAACACACCACTTCAATTGAGCCCCAAATTTCTGTTGTTAAGTGAGACAGTTGTTGAGTGAATTTTGTCCCATTTTATGACCTTTCTTGTCACAATTGCTAAGCGAATCACCACAGTTATTGAGTTAGTAACATGGTTTTTAAGGGAATTGGGTTTCCCCATTGACTTTGCTTGTCAGAAGGTTGCAAAAGGGGATCACATGACTCTAGGTCACTGCAACCCGTCATAAATATGAACGAGTTGCTAAGCATCTGAGTTTTGATCATGTGACCATCGGGATGCTGCAACAGTTCTGACTGAATGGTGGGGAAATGGAAGGAGAACTGAAGAGGCTTCTTGGATGAGAACTGAAATGTCTTCAAGGAAAGACAGAGAGAGTCTAGCTGCCTCTTGAAAAAGTACCTTTGGGACAGCCATGACCTGGATGAGTGAGAATCTCCAGAGACCGACAATGAAAAACCAATATCTTGGTTAACTAAGAAAGTTCAAGAACATCTACTATTCTTCACCAGTGCAACTTTCACAGATTCCTTCCCCTTTGAAAAGAATCTCAAAGGGGCATTATCTTTCAGTTAACTGAAGTAGGACTTACTGAGCTTTTTTTTTTTCATGGAGTTGGGTCACGTTACAATGGGCCAGAACCATATGCAAATACAGTAGACTGTAATATATTTAGATGGATGGTCTTCAAAGCTTATAGGTTCATTCATTTCTCAGTGTTTAATACATGTGCATGCTGTTTCACAAAGCATGTATTTTGTTCAAATTTAGAAGCAAACTTGAATGAAGATTCAAGCACAAACTGTGGTCTATGACTATATTCCAATTTACCTACAATTTTGGAGTGTGGATGTTTTGCATTGAAGCCTAAACAAATCAAAATTGTTCCACATCCAACATTTATTGGAAAGCTAGACATGGTGTTATTTTTGAACCTATCCATCTTATTATCCATCTGTCTTTGCAATGAGGCATCATCATCATCATCATCATCATAGCAATTTTGAATGTTTATTATTTGTAAACTTCTTCCTTCTCTTTGTCTAGTCAACCTTGTAGAATCTACAAGCTTACCTAGTTGATAACAGCGGCTTGATTCTAGAGTGAACATAAAAAAATACCTTTTTATTTGGGCCTATTTCAGCAGTACATGTTACACTATCAGTATTCCAGAAAAAGTCATTAAAAATTACAGCTGTTGCACAGAGTTGTAAAAATTTCATTACAATATATGGCAATATACCAATGAATATTATTACACAAGGCAAATATAGACAGCTTAGAGAATATAAAAACAATTTGAAGATTTAGTTAGCTTTGGGCATACCGTGATTGGAGATATAAAAGAAAAGGTTCTAATTAAATACAGGAAAGCAATTCTGCATAGCAAGATACGCATTGTTGATTATGCAGGTACTTATTTTCAAAAATGAATTGGCCATTGGTAAAATATCAGCTGTCCCAGGGATTCAAAACTTTCTTCTCCTAATGGCCAGATTTTGTTCACCTGAATTCTTATGAGGATTATTTAGTGCATTAAATATGCAATATATTAGCACAGTAAACCAGGGGGTTAAAATTGCAGTCACGTAATAAGTCTATGAGAATTTCCTTTGCTACCACAAAAGGAAATGGACCAAAACCTTATTATTTTTAAAAAAGCTTAAGTCATCCAATTCTTTCCAGATATATACAGAAAATTAATGTGAGGAGGGTAGGGAAGATTGGAGTGGAGAGAGGGGTGGAGTGGAGAGGGAGAGGGAGAAGGAGAAGGAGAGGGAGAGGAGAGGAGAGAAGAGGAGATGAGAGGAGACGAGAGGAGACAAGACGAGACAAGACGAGACAAGACGAGAGGGAGAGGGAGAGGGAGAGGGAGTGGGAGAGGAGAGGAGACAAGAGGAGACGAGAGGAAAGGAGAGGAGAGGGAGAGGGAGAGGAAGAGGGAGAGGGAGAGGGAGAGAGAGAGGGAGAGGGAGAGGGAGAGGAGAGGAGAGGAGACGAGACGAGAGGAGAGGAGACGAGAGGAGAGGAGAGGAGACGAGAGGAGAGGAGACGAGAGGAGAGGAGAGAGGTCCACTTAGCTATCTGGTTTTGCATGATCTCCAACATGCAGAGGAAAAGCTGGTGCAGCACTCAGCTGAAGAAAAAATGTGCACTACTTTTGTGAACAGACATTATATTTTGATATTTCCTGCAAAAATCTCAAGGTAGCTCTCCCTTTTTTTCCCTCCACTGAGGGAAGAATGAAGATTATTGCTCAATATGGTAAATAGCCATCACAGCTCCGATAAATCAAGCTGTAACTCAGCATTTATTGCAGGTCACTGCTACAATGATAATGAAAAAGAAATTAATCTCTTGGGGCCAGGTTAAATGAATGCAAGCAGAATGAAAAGGGTATGAAGGAGAAAATGGTCATATTATTTTTTTTTTAAAAAAACATACATTAAAAAACCCATGCTCATCTTGTTAAATAACCTACAATTTTAGCATTAGTGGAAAGGGTTTGAATATTTAGTGTATAGAATTTTTTATACTCCAAGCTGATATTCCTTCTTTTAAACCATGGCTCCATTTTTGTAGGTGACCCAAAGTGAGTATTGCAAATGTTAGCTTAATGGTCATCAATTAATAAAGCCAAATTATATGACTCAGGCCTGATTTTGTGGTTAAAGAAAAACTTATTATAAACTTATCACTTTAAGTTATTTAACCTGATAAAAAGAATAAAGAAGGCTGGCTGAGGAATTCTGGGAGTTGAAGTCCATGAGTCATAAAAGAGCCAAGTTTGAAGACCCTTGTCTTAAATCTAACAAACAAAATGGAGGCGGGCTGAGGAATTCTGGGAGTTAAAGTCCACAAGTCATAAAAGGGCCAAGTTTGAAGAGCCCTGTTTTACAAGTTCTGGTCTTATCTAATTATAAAGGGCAACTCCTAACCAAGAGGAAACATCTTTCCAAGATTTGGGACAGAGACATTTTTTCCCCAATCTATCTGAAAATGCCAGGGATTGCACCTGTGAATATTTACACTGAAAATTATATATTCTGAAATTCAGTTCCCATCCTTTTCCTTCCTATTTTCTACTTGCCCATATGGCTGCAGCATTTTTAATCACAAGCAAAGCACAAATAAATCACCAGGCACCACATAGCAGCCTTCATTCTCTTCCCCCACCTTATCTGAAGCGCATAATAATTTCAGCAATTGTGAGCAGCCTAAGGCAGACAAAAAACATATTCGCATACTGCACGTCCAGAGGAACAAAGATATAATCATGTTTTTGAATGCAATAATAGAACAAATTATATTTCAGTGACATAGTTATGGAGGAATCTTTCTTAATTCTCTTTATAGAAGGGTGAATGCTTGCAATTATCTAATTTTAACAAATCATATTGGGCCATGCAAAAACAATCTTGGTTATTGTCCCACTTTTATCTTCAGGATGAAAGTGCAAAGCAAAATCCAGGAACAGATTTGTGGCTTTGTCCCTGTTGCCTCTTAGGAAGATAGAAGATCACCATGGATGCTCAAAACTGGTGAATAGGCAGTCATGAATGATTCAAATAAAAAGAACTGTGATAATGGGCTTTAAAAATAAAGTCATACAAATTCATTGAGAACATTTCTTGCCATTTAAAGAAAGCATTTAATTGACTAGAAGCTACTGGGAAGTAGGAATGAGTGGAGAAATCTCTCAAATTGTGGTATTGTTGCATACAACCAAGACAACATCTGAGAGCCAGCTTGACCTACCAATTAAAGTACTAGGTCTGAAACCAGAAGACCACAAGTTCTAATCCCAATTTATTCAAGAGGTTAACTGGGTGACCTTGGGCCAGTCATTCTCTCTTAGCCATAGGAAGAAGATGGCTAAGGAAAGCCATTCAAAAAAAAAAATAACTACAGCAATTTGTCCAAGCAAATCAGCAGTAGCCAACCCTGCTTTGAAGGCTCAAATAAAAAAAAAAACCCTATTGGGTCACATCTTTTTTGTTTGTTTCTTCATTTGTTAGTTGAGGAGCAGATGTTCTACACACAATTCTCTTTTAAACTTTGCCATTTTGAACCGTTTTTATTTTCCCATGTGACTACAAGGCATACCTGCCAAGAAAGGTAGTAATAGAAGCTTTTCTGCAAAGAAACAAAATCATGAAAGTGTATCTGTATGTTTCCTCTATTAACACTCTTTGAAAAGGAATCCTGTTCTATCTCTCTCAGTTGCATTCCTGGAAGGATGTGATATAGCTTAAATTGAGATCCTGGGTCTGGCACATGATCACTCAGCTAGCTTTATGGAGAAGAAAGGATTTGGACTTTCCTGGGGCCTAACAACTAACCCGCACAAAGTCTTTCACGTTAATACCAAAAATATAAAAGCATCTGAACAAAAGCGGCGAAAGTAAAGAGCTTATCTGCTATTCATGAGCCATGTCCCCAGTGGAAAAAAATCTTGATGTAGGCAGGCTGAATTAATGCTTATTGAGGAACATTTTACTCTCCTTCCCAATTGTCTGAAAACTAGCTATAGCAAAGACAACAACACCACAATGGCCAGAGTTGTAAAATGTCAGAAGTAGTAAATGAAAGTCAAAAGAACTGACATAAGCTATATTGGCACAAAAAAAAGAGCCTCTTAATGTGTTAGAAACTGAGAATCTGGCAGAAAGCCCTGTAGACAAGGAATGGCACGGTATGAAATACTTATTGGTGCTGGATGTACTTTAAGTGCTCTGTAGAGAATATCTAGGGAGATTGCTAGCATTAACAATGTAAAATACATCTAGGGTATGAGAGAGAGGAAACAAGAAAAAAGTTTTTAGAAGCTTTGTCCTGAATTAAGGACTAACACATGAGGCACTTGAGGAATGTGACATGTTATCTTGCAAATATTTCAAAGGAAAGAGTCATCTCACAGGGCAATCCACAAATAAATTTGATGTTGAATGACTTGCCTCGCCATGATCTGTAGGGAAAGAAGAACTGGGAATTAACGTCTGCAGCTATAACTTTTGGTGGCAATCAAGCAAAGCGGAAAGTTTTATTCTTTCTTCTCTTCCTTCTCCTTTTTTTGATGAATATCCTCCCAGCCAACAATTCTATTTGTTTTCCCCATATCATCTTTGAATGAAACATTCAGTATGACTGAGCAGGGTAATGCTATAAATATTACAAAGGCAAACTCGGAGAAATCTTGTCCTTAACCAGTTGCCCTGATGAAACATGGATGAGATTTGGAAGGGGTTCATGCAAAGAGAAGGAGACTATTAACAATGGTGCTAAAGAGTGAGGCCAGTACTTCTCTAATCTTTCTTTCCCTCCGGCAATGTCATGGAAGCCTGAAACTGTCCTACTTAGTGGATCGTGCATTTCCCCAGATAGCTGGTAGAATAACTGATGTAACACAGAAGACAGATCTGAATGTACTGCTTATCTCATGATGAAATCTGGCTGACAATCACTTTTCAAGGTCAGAAATAGATGCCGCTGCCATTTTTGATACTCCACTCACCCTCAAAGCAACTTTAACCTTGTTTTTCTGCTCCATTGCAAAAGTCTACTTTTCCACCCATGTCAATCTGAGCTCTCCTTTCCATTTAGGCTAGAGCAGTGGTTCTCAACCTGTGGGTCGGGACCCCATTTGGGGTCGATCGACCATTTCACGGGGGTCGCCAAGCAAGGCTGTCCGCCATTTTTTTTGTCCGCCATTTTTTTCCCCCTTTTCCAGCGGGTGCCTTACCTCCCTTGAGCTGGGCCAGCTGGTGGTCGGCCTGCTCCGTCTCTGCCGCTTGCCAGCTATGCCTCAGCCGGCGCAGGGGGTGGAACCACGCATGCACGGCACTCCCGGGCAGGGAAAGTCCTCAACTTACGACCGGTTGGGTAGTCCTCGACTTACGACAGGTTTAGTCCTCGACTTACGACCGGTTTAGTCCTTGACTTACGACTGGTTGGGGTCACGGCATTAAAAAGGTTGAGAACCACTGGGCTAGAGTGTTTCAGCTTCTTGCAACTTCAACAAGACAATGACTCTTTTGAAGAAGCAAAGCTTCATCCTTTCAAATGACACCCTGCTTAGCATGCATTATATTTATACCTTCCTTTATTAGCACGAAAGAAATAAAATAGTGGTTCCGATTGATGCTCAACCGTGAAAAGTTTGATAATTTGAAGCCAGGCAGAATTTTCTGATTTTAAAAAAAAACTATATTGTTTGTCCTTCTCCTCTTCCTCCTCCTCCTCCTCCTCTGCTAGAATTTTATCATTTTAATCTTCAGGTAACTAAAACAGGATTTCATCCTCAGCTCCCAGATAATCTGTAACCTGGTTTGGATTATGTAGATGCAAAGGTGAAACTTTCAATCTAAGGAGACTGGTGATACTGTAAGCAATAAAACTCTGGCCTTATTGTAAAAAAAAAAAAAGCCCTCATGTATAGATTGAAAAAAGAAAAAGAAAACTAGTCCAGAAGAAATAATAAATTGAGCCACCAATCTTCATCTTAACCATCACAATCTTTCCTTACCGCTTGTTCAGCTCTAGCAAATTTATTATAGAGCATTCATTAATCTAAAACATTTCAGTCGTCCCCCAAAGAAAATAACTACATACCAAAATATAAAAAGATCACTCCATCAGGCAGATCCTCAATTGGCTGAAATAATGCCAGGGTTTCACTGGCAAAAATGGGCAAGGAATTATGAAGCAACCACACAAGCAAATCAAGGGAAACCGGTTGTTTGTAATCATGAAGGGAATGCAATTTCAAAGGTTGCTTTTCTCAGAGATGTGACCACTGATTCACTATTACTTAACAAAGCTGCATCCAGAAATATTAGACTTTTATACCATGGGGGAAAGGAAAGAATCTATCATCTATCATCATCTGTCATCTATATCTCTGTTTCTATCTACCTATCATCTATCTTTCTATTTCTATCTATCTATCTATCTATCTATCTATCTATCTATCTATCTATCTATCTATCTATCTATCTATCTATCTATCTATCTATCTCTTTATTTATCTATCTATATCATCATCATCATCATCATCATCTTAGCCCAAAGGAAGCCTATATGTGATATGCCTTCAAAACAGCTGTTTTTGGAGAATCTTGGAAGATATTGGAGACCTCACCCCTTAACACACATTGCTGGCACTTATTTATTTACTGGATTTATGTGCTGCCCATCTTGTCCAGAGGCAACTCTGGGCAATTTACGAACATTAAAATCAGAAATATGAAACGATAAAACAGTAATAATAATCATAGTCACTTTAAACATTTATCATTAAAAGATTAAAAGGTGGGGGGGAGAAAGGAGCAGGAAGACCATGGGGGGAGGTGGGGGTCTTCTCTCAATCTGCTAACCACATTCAGAATGATACCCCCTTCTGTTGGGGGCCCAGCTTAAAATATTATACAATAATATTCATACCCAAGTAAGACTTGACAAACAAGGTCAGTCTTCTCTTGTAGTACCTAATTTCAGAGGGGCTGCACAAGATTCTATTTTAGTATCTTTGCTATTTGAAGAGATTTAAGATCTCTGAATGTCTCAGAGCAATCAATCAATAACATTTATTTGTTCAATGCCCAGCAAAAATTAAAAGAGCTGTTTTCCATCCTAAAGGCATTTGGAAGGCCTAAATTCAATATTTTAAAAAGAAGCTAAAAGGAATGTGTATTCTATCTTAAGGTTTCTTTTTCCTACACAAAAAGGAGCTAATTATATTTCTGGTATCTGAGACCAAAGTAAAAAGATAAATATCTTATGTCTTTCAGATATGTGCCTATAAAGTCACTGAATGCCTAGAGGCTGTTTAATCAGTATTTCTAAGGGAAATATTTCTGATTCCATGATGTGCTTCAAATTCATGATGTGCTTCAGGTTGAGGCTGGAATGGGAATAATTAAAACTATGTATGTGTTAATGCCTTAAATTAATTAATTTTCAACCCAAGTAACTTGATAGTTTGGGGTCTCCAAGATAAATCCTAATCTTCTTGGTGGAAATCACTTAATTGTGGGAGCCCTAAGGCTTTATGAACTTTCACATAATGCATTGAACTTAATGGGTTCTGAACTGGCAACGGGCCAAAGATATTGGCCTCTAAAATTATTTTAACCACATTCCACTGCATTCCAGTGAGACCAAAAAAGAAAGATCAGAAAATAACATACCTGTCCATTATTTTGGTAGTATCACATCCCAAAATACCAGAAGAGCTTTTACATTGTCCCAATGTAATGGTTTCCCTTCTAGTCTTTTCCAACATTCCTGAAGATCAGCATCTGGTGAGGAGAAAATTGAAACTGGGTCATGTATTGCAAAGCCAACTTGCTAACCCATAACCAATTTAGTCCTATTTGATGAACAGTTTTTCAATTTTTTACAAGCCTCTCAGAGAGAGAGAATGATTTTAGGAAAACCAACAGGCATAAGATTTCTTAAAATGAAATCATTATTAAAATCATGCCACGTGCATAATTTTATCCTATGCATACAGGACCTGCTCTACATAAGTAAATGTCCCTTTGTGCTGAAGAATGTTGTGATTAATGCTTCAGGTAGGTATTTCTGTTCCTAATAACTATAAGAAGTGACTAGGGCTCAGCCACTAGAGGCATACATGCACCTCTGGAGTAATGTTGAATTGCTCCAACCACATTGCCCAATTTCTTGACTCATTAGTTAGAGCTGTCTAAGGTGGAAAGTTCATAATTAAACATATAGTTTATTCTCATAGTTTTGGATTAAGGAAATTAAAGTAATTGGATTTCTTTTTGATTAACATGTGGAGCCATTTCCTAAGTACACAGGTGCATTGAAGGGGAGGTTAACAATATTCTTGCCTTCTCTTCTCTCATTGTTTAATAAGGAGAATTAACAGATTCTATAGCAATGACTGTTTTTTTCCCTTGTACATGTCCTTTAAATGCTGACTGAAACCATAAAGCATGGAACTGCTATCTCCAGTCCATGCTGTGCTGTTCATTCAAACTGCATGTTCTTATTGCTACCCATATCACCATAGAAGTATCAATGCATTCTGCTAATAATTCCAAAGGAAGATTAATGCTAGCATTTTTTTCAAGGGGAGGTGCATGCTAAATCAACTAGCTTTCCTTATAAAAAAAAACCCCTTAAAAATACATCTGCAATGAAAGGCTATGGAAAGTTGTATACAAATAGTGACTGTTATATTTGGAGAGGAGGAACTGACATTTGTAAAGTTTGCATCAACTAGCTCATGGCGAGCCAGCCATCTCTGAAGGAGCAGAGAGTGTATTGCGATAAAATCAGTAGTTAGACAGTGATTCTTGACCAGCCACGTTTCTTTGGATAAAGGAGAGATCATGGGATTGCCCACCTGCAGTCTAAACAGTTGGTCCTTCTGGGTAAATTACAGGAACTGAGGTGGCTGGGAGTCAAGGGATAACATTTTTCAGGGCACTATAACTTTAACCAAATTTATTAAAAAATAATTCTGATTATACATCAGAACTATTATTTCTTTATTATTATTATTATTATTATTATTATTATTATTATTATTATTATTATTATTATTATTTTAATTTCTATACCGCCCTTCTCCCGCAGGACTCAGGGCGGTGCCTCTAGCTCTTGTTAACCCACACTATGATGTGGGAAGTTAATCTGTCTTGGTGTCACCTCTACGATAAGAAGGATGACCTCTTAAAAATGAAAATAATGAATGGATTTCAATAAATATAGCTGTACCATCTGAATTTCCATTTTCTGCATAGTTTTAAAATCACCTGAAATTATATGAGAGTTTTTGTCATGAATGNATATGTTTGGCTCGTACTACTGTTGCTTTATTTTTATTTTTTTGTTCTAGCCTCCAATGGCTAATATTTATTAGATATCCATGTAGAATCACCATGTTAAAATTCTGCTGCCTCAGACCTGATTGAAAATGTCTGAATTACCTAAACAGGCAATACATCAGTCAAGGCACAGCATCTTAAATGAAAGATTATGAATTGTCAGGCTATATCACGAATCACAAACAGCCAACATGAAGATATATCTTCAAGCATCTAGAGAATCCCAAAGTTTCAGCAAGTAAGTCAAAGATCTGATCCTAGAAGATAAGATCTAGTAGTGTCAGGTCTAGCCCAAGAACAATGTAACACAATCCAGTCAAAGTTCATTTCATTATTTGCCCACACCAAATAGACAGAATCTTTCCGGACTAAACCTATGCTATTCTAACTCTAACTGATATACCTTGGGAAATTCTAGGGTGTGGCTACCCTAAATCTCTTACTTCCTTCTCCTATGTAGTTTTGGACAGTGCAGTCCCTTGTCTCATTCCCTTCCTTGGATTGCTCTCCTTCCATCCTGCGAACTTTATTGTAGTCTATCACATCACCTCCCTCTTCATAGACACATTCTATCATAAGGAGTGGAGAGAAGACATGGCTGAATTTTTAATAGTACAATCACTCTGCCACAAGCACAGGTTTTACAGGGAATTTAAATTTTATTGGCTTTTCCCATCAATTCTTCTGCCTTATTTTCTTTAAAAAAAAAAAAAAAAAAACCTAGAGTGCCTTTTGATGAGGAGCACTACACATTCCCATGCCGAGAAGCATTTTTTTTCTCTCTCTGTAAGAGTCTCATCTAAATGTGTAAGCTTAAAGTTAAGCCTTTTTTCTTTCATTTGATAAGCTGTTAAGAAAGAGCATAATGACTTATCCTTCAAATTCAAGTGATTGGCACTACATGCAGTCAGCTCAATATTAGTAGATGCATATTTCCTATACAAAAATAAGAGACATTGAACTAAATGTTTGTGGAGATTCTCAGTCATCCAGGTCATAGTAATAATAATAATAATAATAATAATAATAATAATAATAATAATAATAATAATAATAATAATAATAATAATAATAATAATAATAATAATAATAATAATAATAATAATAATAAAAAAAAGTTGGAAGGGACCTTGGAGGTCATCGAGTCCAACCCCCTGCTCAGGCAGGAATCCTACACCATTTCAGAGAAATGGTTGCCCAGTCTCTTCTTAAAAACTTCCAGTGTTGGAGCATTCACCGCTTCTGGAGGCAGGTTGTTCCATTGGTTAATTGTTCTAACTGTCAGGAAGTTTCTCCTTAGTTCTAAGTTGCTTCTCTCCTTGATCAGTTTCCATCCATTGCTTCTTGTCCTGCCTTCAGGGGCTTTGGAAAATAGCTTGACTCCCTCTTCTTTGTGGCAGCCCCTGAGATATTGGAACACTGCTATCATGTCCCCCCTCGTCCTTCTCTTTGTTAAACTAGACATACCCAATTCCAGCAACTGTTCCTCATATGTTTTAGCCTCCAGTCCCCTAATCATCTTTGTTGCTCTTCTATGTACTCTTTCTAAAGTCTCAGCATCTTTTTTACATCGTGGTGACCAAAACTGGATGCAGTATTCCAAGTGTGGCCTTACCAAGGCATTGTAAATTGGTATTAATACTTCACGTGATCTCAAAGGTTCAAAAAACAACTGGATTGTTTTTTTCCTTGAGGAGGAAGAACAAAACATTTTGCTTCTCATCCAAAAAGCTTCATCAATTTTGATGGTGAGGGGGGTGGAATGGAAGGATATATTCTGATAAGATGGGAGGGTAGAGGGAATGATTGTATTTCTTTGCAGTCATCTGGTTGTTAGCACTCTCTGAGAGCTGTTGAGGCCACTTGGGGGTTTATCTGTGCCCTCAGGGTCACCTGAATCAAAGTGCAAATTGGTGTGGAACCTTCTTGGGACTTTTGCAAGGGCTGTGTTATAGACTGGAGATAGGTGGTGTCTTATTCCTCCTCCTCTTGTTGAGAGATAGCTGTTCCTTTTACACTCTTTCAAACCAATGGTCCTCTTTATCTACAAGAACTTATTACTGTTTTTCTGCTATGGGATGTCCTCTAACACACTATTTGTTCCCCTCCTAAAAAGGACATGGTTTCTTGTTGGGTCTGTGTTTCAGTCAGGGACTATGTGGCCTCCACACTGATGTTGGAGTCCTACATCTCCAGTAAGATGTGAGTACAAAATAGATGACAAAGGTAAATTAACTACTTGTGTCTTCAGTATGAAATATATTGGCTTCTTTGGATTCGAACAAAATTATTACATTCTGCTATTTTTATAAATTTGCCAAGTTATCTCTCACCCTAAAATTGAAAGGAAAAGCAACATGTATTGGTTTTACATGTATCATGCTTTACATTTTGAAGGGAGCCAGAGGGCCGTAATGAGTAAGACAACAGTACAAAATACTCTGAGGAAAGATTTTCTGTCTTTCCCCCATCTCACATTTTTGTGAAAGTCGTCTTTGTGTTTTAAACTCTAATCATTCTATTTTATGGCTAACTCTACATTTTTATGTGTTGCCTGCCTCCCTTGGGTGGGAAAATGTGCTGACGATGTATAGCAATTGTGGTTTCAGACACCAAAGGTCACATCTGAAGGGGGGAAGTTAAGAGGGCTCAGTTTGTCCAGCTTTAATTTACAACTAAGGACATCCGTTTGTCAGTGGTAGGTTGCTGGCTGTAGGGTAGCAGAAAGATGACCTCGGAAAAGATATGTGGAGACCATCAGCAAAACATGAGCTCAATCCAGGGAAACAAGAAGTGTGAGAGAGAAACTTAAAATTGTCTTGCCTTGACTCTCTTTGATATATGAGGGAAGGAAGGGGAAACACTGTCAAGCTTTCAAGATTCTATTATTATAGCTTACATCAATAAAGTAGATTTCTAATATTTCTTATAGCGTCTATTTCCTCACCTGGCCTTGGAGGGCTGACATGGTGATATTTTCTTCAAAGTCATCTCACTGCTCTTCTACGTGGGCATGCAAGCATGAAGATGAGCTCCACGGATCTTGAGTACACAGCACACACTCTATTTACGCCCATGATTTTGTTATGAAAAGATATCCTCTTAAATCCATGCAGGATTTGATGTACATGCTCCAGTTAAATAAAAGTAAATTAATTTCTCCTCCCCAGTAGTTTGAATTATCACAAAAATCATGTTCCATCATGAGGCCTGCCTTTGGATTTTTTTTTCCTTTCCCCCCATTATTTGTTTGCCTTCAGGGGAGCTTTAAAATTTGCCAGATCTTGACAGATGTGCAACTGAAAAGGAGATATGAATGTAAGCTAGGATGAGGATGAAGATTTTAATATGAAACTTTGCTATGAGCATGTGGTCACTTTACATTCTCCAAGCTGATAGCAACAATTAGTAATAAAGCAAAGTGAAATATTGAAACAAATGTTGGGAAAAAATGCATTAAAAAAATAAAGCAGGAAATCTCAGTAATCCTTTCCATTGTGCCTAGACACTAATCCCTACTTTAGAATTTGTCCTTTTCTTGAAATATTGGAGGTTGTTGCTTATATTTCTTTAAACACTTTCATGTGATATTTTTAAATCAATCTGTCAAGGTTTTTTTTTTCTTAAAAACCATATTCCAAATGTCTAAACCTGGCTAGCTCGGTGATGTATCATATGCAAGGGAGCCATTCTTTCATGAATTTAAACTTCTGTTATGTATGTTATACAACAGGTCACCTATTATTGATTGCTTGTTTTTATTTTGGATCTTTTTTTGTTAAATAATGCTCAGAGTTGCACTGTTTGAGTTGGGCAGCCATTCTTTAAATAAATAAGATCTTGGTCAATCTTCTTGGTTCTTCCAGGTGATTACGAGTCAACTATATCTATCTTCTTTTTTTTTTTTTTTATAATAATAAAATTTTTATTATTTTCATCATAAAAAAAACATCACAAATATTCCACAATGCTAACTATATCTATCTTCCACATGACCAATTACCTGCCGTAGTATGATTATGATTACTGGTGACATTAGTAGTCTCTTGAAAAGTCGAATTTTGTGACACCGAATAGAGTAGAATTAAAGACTCTAAGTCTGCTTCTCTCCTCAATAGAGGACATGGGGTGACAAACTTCATTGAGGAAATAGAAACATGATTTTTACAGCAGAGATCTGACCCCTCATTTCAACCCTGAGCTGCAAATATTCTCCTTTAAAGTATAACCTTTTGAGTTCACTCATAATTTCAGAATACATTATATATTTGGATTTATATTTCTGTTCGAACTTTTGCACATTTCAGTGGGGATGTATTGAGATATCATCTTATCCTGTTGCAAGTTGGTGACATGTAAATAAATCTCTGGGAACAATCTACCTTTATTGTTAGCTATCTGAATGTGGATGGTTACTTCCTTTGTCCTTTGGGAATCAAGTTAAAAACATTTTCTTTCTCTTTAGTGTCTTTCACTAAACTTTTACAATCAAGTATTTTTCCTTGGCAGTGAAACATACGTATGTCTTTCATAAACTGTCTAGCCTGCTCTAAAGCCTAGCAGAACAATCATGCTGATGTCTCTGGAGAGAGATAGGGCTAAATTATCTCATCCTGAGGCAGATCCTATTTAGGTTGCCAGTCAGAGCATAACCATGTTAATATAGATCTTCTTCATCTAGTCTTATTTTTATATAACAATGGTAAAAATTGTATTTTCCTTTTCTTATAGTGCTTACTAAGACAGACAGAATGTCTGGAGACAGATTGGCTTCATCCAACAGTAAGTGGGCTATATATTTTTTTTTACATTTTTATTCAATTCTTCTTCCAAAATGCTCTGGGTTGGTTTTATTTATTCCCTCTTATCTTTCAAACATCCACATGAGAGATTAGATTGAGAAGTAATGACTGAGAATAAATCATCTAATAAGATTCTGATATTGTGATTTAAATTAAGAGTGAGATGGGCCAGGGAAGTTGTCTGATTTATGTCTGGAACTGAAAGCTAAAAGATATGAGTAAAGAGGAAAAGAAATAATATTAGTGGAAGTAAGAAGTGAAGTAGAAGAATCAGCCAAGACTCTGGACATACCAAAAATCAGCAAATCGGGAAAACCTGTTTAAATAAGTTCAAATAGCACGGGAAATTCTTTAAAACATTTTTCTGTTCAGAATGCCAGTTGGATGAATTGAATTAGGCTAGAGATTGAAGAAATTTACTAAGTAGTTTGATATGTAATTATGTAACATAACATAGAACAGGTTTCAGCAGCTCCTGAAATATTCTATTCTGGTCAAACATCACTTTCCAGGATTTTTGTGACATGTAATCTCAAGGGCTCAAACAGTTACAAAAATGTGTGGTTCTGTATTCTCTAGGCTGTTGATTCCCAAAATATTTTAGGGAGTTCAAATGCTTAGCTCTACATTTAGTAACCTTTTTGTTTTGAGATGGTACAAACTTTTCATAAAAAATGGATAACACTTGAGATTATGACAATCAATGTTTGAAGCATTAATGTTATTTAATTATAATGTTTTTTGCTTGAAGTTTTTGATTGGGATAAATAAAACATTGGAAAGAGGTAGGCATTTGCATTTTCAAAATATATGTGGCTACTACGGGTACCTAAAAGACCTTAATTGTGAGAGCAAGTTAAACTGATCATTTGGCTGATGTCAGCAAGAAAGATCACCAAGTGCAGTAGACTAGAGTCAAAAAGACATTGCAGAAGAAATGACTTCTGTATTGTTTCCAAGACAGCAATATGAATATGTCCATGAAGTCTCCCGAAATCAAGAATACCTGAAAGGAGACTTTGTCTTCACCTTCTTGCTTAACACAAAAGAATTGTTTAAAAAAGTGGTCCAGAAACTGACTGAAGTTCATAAGACTTCATTTCTATCCCATAAAGGCAGAATAAAAGTCTAGTACCTATTCAGAATTATTAAACTAGATTGTTAATAATCTCTTCTGCAATATCACTTGAGTAGCAAGCAAAGTGAGTTGCCAATTCTATGTATATTAATTTCCACTGAAGCAGAAAGGTTCAGAAGAGGATACAGTCAAGCCTTCCATATTGCACCATGTGAATACTTGATGTTTAGTGATATGGAAACAGCTTATTTTCACAGTTCAGTTGTTGATTGTCTAATTTATTATTACCTGAATAATTTTAACTTTGCTACTCAGCAATATATAACCATTACAGAATATTTTTAGATATGAAACTTTCCCAAATAGTTGAGCTCTAAAGTTAATATTCGAAATATGCGTTCACACGTTTATGAGCCAATTTCCTTAACTGTCTGAGAAAGTTCCCACATATCTCCTAATCAGTCTTATATTCTCTCAGTATGGACCTTTATTGAGCTTTATTTGCAGAAATATAAGTAAGTTTGCGCATTAAAAATTCACTCCGGGGCTGTGAAAGACTACGATGAATATCTCCAGTGATTGTGCCAGAAATACACTGCTAGTTACTATTGTATAGTTGAACATTCTAGTTATCGCTATCTCCATTTGCTTTACAGTGTTTAGGAATTTACATATCAAATCCATTAATTTGATTGGCTTGTCTTGTCTAATCAGCTCTGAATAGGGGAATTTTTTTCCTCTGTGAGCAAACATCCTAGAAAAGAATTCATCCTAGAAAAGTGCTGGATAAACTTACCAAAAACATTTCAATTTCAACCAGAGATTGAAATCCCAAAGGTTTTTTTCAAAAGGCAACTGGACTTTGTTTTTCCCTCAAGATGTTTCATTTCTCATTGAAGAAGCTTCTTCAGTCTTCAAGCGAAACATCTTCAAGGAAGAACAAAGTCCAGCTGCCTTTTGAAAAAGCACCTTTGGGACAACCATGACCTGGATCAGGGGTAGGCAACCTTGCCTCTTTTATGACTCGTGGACTTCAACTCCCAGAATTCCTGAGCCAGCATGAGGGAAACTTTGGCCCCTTCATGATTCGTGGACTTCAACTCCCAGAATTCCTGAGCCAGCATGGCTCAGCTTGGAAACCTCTCCCTTTCCCCTCAGCATGGCTGGCTCAGGAATTCTGGGAGTTGAAGTCCACGAGTCATAAAAGAGCCAAGGTTGCCCTACCCCTGACCTGGATGATCGAGAATCTCCATAGACAGAGATTGAAATGAATCCCAAATGAATCTAAACTCAAGCTGAACCAATCCGTCCTGAACTTATGCCAAATATCTGCTTTGCTGTCTTCAGCTGCCCTGCCACCCCTTGACAATTATAAATGCAAATAATCATGAGGTTAATCTTGTGTGTAGTATCTTAGCTCCAGTTAAGCTAAAGCTGATTTCCCCCCCCTCCTTTTTAATCCTTTCCTTCAATCGAGGTTTATTTGTGCCTTCATGCCAGGGGATCTACAGTTTACTTCATAGTTCATTTAATTCAATGTTCCACCATGGTTTCTATTTCTCTTCCACAGGCTTTTATCACTGACTATCAGTTTAGTAACAGTTGGTGCTCAGTGACTGCTGATGTTGAATCCTCCCCCGTTTCCTTTGTTTTATCTGTTCTGTCGACTTCCAGCACATTCACTGTTAGACAGATAACATGACTAGACATCCAAGTAATAAGACTATTTCTGTGGCCTGGCAAATATCACAGAGGTGCTAAGATGTCTTGGCGGTTGTTTTTCTTCCTCTGACTGATTCACTCCCACCTCTTTTCGGCCTTGATTTGTCTGGAATCCTTTCTCCTGCTTATGGTGGCTGGCAGCTAAATTATCCAACGTTTGGGTTGGCAGGGGTGAAGAGGGAAATGCTTCTGAAGTAAACATCACCCACGGTGGAAGGAAGCAGACTATTACGGAGGGTTAGAGAAGCGTGTCGTTGCTGCAGTGGCACTGAAATTTGAGCTGGGCATGTCTGCAGAGAGCTTCTCATTGAGGGTATGGGTTTTGTTTGAGGGCAGGCTTAAGATGTTATGTTCTTCTGCTGAAGTTTTCATATCAGGCATAGGGATTCTGAAATGGACAGATTTTTTTTAATAAAGTGACACTATTATAAGAATTCATGATTTTTTTGAGTGTCACTCCTTCTTCCTTTCCTTTCCTTTCCTTTCCTTATTTCATTCCATTTTCCTTTCCTCTTTCCTCTTTTCCCCTCCCCTCTTTCTTCCTTCCTCCCTCCCTCCGTCCCTCCTTCCCTCCTTTCTTCCCTCCCTCCCATTCTCTCTATCACAGAGAGAGAGAAAGAGAGAGAGAGAGAGAGAGAGAGAGAGAGAGAGAGAGAGAGAGAGAGAGAGAGAGAGAGAGAGAGATGCACACTCACCCACTCACCCACTTGCACATAAACAAACAATGAAAGGGAGAGAAGTGTAGAAGTGCTGGGAGAATTTTGGAAATTGAGTCTTTGGAAACTGAGTCCAAATTAGATTAGATCATGTTGGAAAGTATAATTGTTTCCCATAGTATAGGAATCAACTCTGCTCTTGGGGAATTACAACCTCCTGCAGGCGTTTCCTTGTTTGGAGTTCTATTTATCATTGAAACACAATAGCTCCCCAAAGAAACAAAGTGGTGTTATAATGCCCTTTCTTAGTTGTATTCTCTGGTAGGGAGCAGAAATATATGCCCCATAACTATTCCTAAAGAGGCCAAAAGAACTTTGTATTGGTATCAAGAGCAGATTGGGGTAAGACCTTTGAAGGTCAACAGTATAAAATCGGGTGAGTGTAAATCAAAGGCAATTCAGTTCACTGTGATTTGGAAAATTCCGTCCAATCTCATCAATGACTTGAATGAATTTGAAAATCAATCAGGCTTGATCTGAATGATTAGACTGATTGGATAAATCATGCCAGTTTGGTTCTGAGCTCTCAGCTGATTCAGGAACAGCCATTTCTGGCCATATGTAGAAGATTCCAAATCACCAGCATAGATTTGGAAGTTTTCTCTTTCATTTCAAGGACTTGAATCGGTTTCCTGGCTCAGATCCGTTCCTACATTCGAGCAAATCCCTTGAACACAAATCTTTTAATCAAATTTTTAAATACACTATTTACATTCAATATATTGGATCTGTGCTGTGTATATTGCCTTGAACCCCTCTCTGAAAAGGAGGATAGAACCTAAATAAGGAAATATTTGCATAACCCTGGTATTAGTCTTTCTGAAATCAAAAGTCTTTAGAGGAAAAACAGCCTTTGAAAATAAGGGATGTTTTGCTAGGAGAAGCATTTCAAAGCAAAAAGCTGAAATCATTAGCTTGAGTATTACTAAACCTGAAGTATATAATCCTTAATTATACCTTCCAATGTCTTTTGAAGTTGAACCATATATTTAAGCTTAGAAAGAGTCACTTCTGCCCAGCAGATGGCAACAGGGATGAGCCAATATACAGTGCCCAGTCCAGGGGAGACAAACTCTAATCATGTCACAGACTGTGCCCATCTAACTGTCAAATACTAAGGAAATCAGAAGGTCCAGGCAGTTCAAACAGGTATAAAGATTCATTGCAAGCTTAAGCTCTCTACAAGAATCTGAACTACTAATGGCCAAAGGCAATTTAGTAGTAGATAAGAGCCAAAGGAATTCAAGGTGGGATGGACTTAGATCTCTCGGGGACACAAAGGGACTCATGATTGATAATACCCCTCCGGTTCAGCCTGGTCATCTCCCACACTAACTCTGACCTTGATTTTTTTTTAGGAAAGCTTCCCCTTTCCATCAAAGCAATTACTATCCATTATAGTGGTCAAACTAGATGCAGAGCTTCCTAAGATCATGACACCTAAAGTGGTCCTTCCTTCTTTCCTATCCCATAATGGTCATATTAAGCAACTGGCCCATCCTAAAAGTCTTAACATAATTGACTCCTCCACTCATTGTCACACTTCTGTTCCCCACAAACAAAAATGCATACATTTGTGTGCTAAATGTTAAAATGGTTCACTGAGCACTTCCGCTAATGCTGAGTGAGGACTTGTCCAGCTAGTGTGATCTGAGATGAACCAATTGTATAATTTGACCTTTAAATTGCATCCTGGGGGAACCCTATGCCAAGAGATTGAACTGAGACAAGATGAAAACTAAATCTGAACTAATTTCAATTTAATATAATTAAATTAAATACAGTTAATGGGATGACACTTCGTGTTCTTAATCATCAGCTGCTTCTGTCGCATTAAATTGTATAATTTGAAGGCAATTTTTAAAATCTCCAGGGACTGCACCCCTGCCATGCACAAATATCTATCTTCTTAAGAGTCAGCTTAAAGTAAAGTATCAGTAGGGAAATTAAAAGAGTTTAGCCTTCCTTTCTTTGGTTCCATGTTCCTAATCCAATCTAATCACTCAAAATTTCACTTGGGAATTTCAGTTTAGCCACAGTCATTAGAAATCCTAATGAAAGCAGACTTATACCAGATGGCAGCAAATAGACCACCATGGATGATCTTGAAACCTCAAACAAGATAAGACCTATTATTACTTAGACTGAAGAAAGGCAGGGAGTCCTAGGCCTGTAACCTAAGCTAGGAAATTGGAAAATATCCTGAACACAGGGGGAAACGCCTTGTAGATTTCTTCCAACAAAACTACTCATCCATGAAATCAGCATGTCCCTGACTTGAGGGAGATTTTAATATCGAGAAATGCATTCTCTGTGAATTGGGCCTTGTTTTGTTTTGCTTGTTTTTTGTTGTTGTTGTTTGTTTGTTTTTTGTGGTGATGTGGGCAGGGGATGTGGGGGAAGATTTCAAGGAACAGAATAAGGAGAGTTAATATGACACACTGAATAAAAATTGTAACTCTAAATTGAGGATTCCCAGTTTAGTAGGTGATAAATTAACTTCTTATACAAAGCAGCACAGATTATTAGTATTTCCATGATAAGCCGTAATAAAAGGAGGTGATTTTTTTTCCCTGGTATATGCACCCATAGCACATGGAAGAAGACATGCAGGAAACAATCAGATGTTTGGGGGGAAATCATGGTAGAGCATGAAAGAAATTGCCATTTTGTGGTGATTGAATTCTAGCAACTGGAATGCAGTTGTGGATTATGATGTAACTGGATAGTAGAGAAAGAGAAAGGGACTATGGGAAGCTATGATCCAAATCTATTTAAGGCAATGATATAAAAAATAGATGAATTTGAAAGGGAAGAGGAGGAGGAGGAGGAGGAGGAGGACTCAATTATAGGTAAAAGGTATTGAAGGAGAGATTGAAATTTCAAATGTATCTGTTTTTGATATCATTGCCTTGAATAGATTTGGATCATAGCTTCCCATCGTCCTTTTCTCTTTCTCCACTGCCCAATTACTTCATAATCCATAACTGCATAGCTCTGTGTTCCAGTTGCTAGGATTCAATCACACAAAACGGCAATTTAGTTCATTAATTAATCAATTTGCTATTAATTTCCAGTCTGTTTGACTTTCACATATGTTAACTCATACGGATGAATTGTTCCATTTCTGCATTGATTAAATAGGTAAAAATTGTGTGGACATTGTCACATAAATCTGTACTAAAATCATTTTAAAGGCACTTATCTCATATACAATTAAGGCTTCACAAATTCCCATAACTTTGGGGAAAGTATCATTGGCGAGTCATGGGCCATATCTCCATTTCCCTCTCTGGAATAACACTTCAAACTCAGAATGAACAGCAACAGATGTCAGAATACTTCTCCATCAGGTAGTTTTCCCACCATCAAAAATTCAAATGTCAGCAGCTCCTCAAGGAGAGATCCTCATGTTGAGACAGCCAGAATATTAAGTGGCATCCAGGCTTTTACCTTGTTCCTAATTAATAGCAGCAATCTAGTCCATTTCAAGAAGCACTCAATTCTATTTTAATTGCAGTTGCAATATGTATATTAATCAAAGAGCTATAGAACTGGAAAAGATTATGAAGATTATCAAGTCCAATTCTCTGTAATATTTACGAGAACCCAAGTGAACCATCCAGGGGATGTGGTTGTCTGCTTCTTAGAAGCCTCCAGAGATAGAAAATCCACAGTTTCTGTAGGTAGACTATTCCACTGTTGCACATATCTTATCATCAGGAAGGTTTTATCTAAATTAGATTACACTCATTATTTCTGGTCCTAATTTCTGTAGCTATAGAATACAGTTCATGACTATCTTCTTATAGTTCCCCTTTGTTGTGTCTTTCCTAAGGCTTTCTTTTTTTTCAAGTTCTTTCAGACTGCTAATAACAATGCCATGCACATTAATTATTATTAACAATGTTAGTACTGATTATGCCATTGTTAATGTTAATGACATTTATAAGTTTAATAATATTATTACCATCATCATTATTATATGAATAATAAAATAACGTTAATCAAAAGGGAGAAAGTCAGAAGGGCGTGAGTGTTTTGTCCTTCGTTCTGATTTCCACCCTGCCTGTGTGAAGGCAAGGGTGTCCTAAATATGTCAGCACTCTATAAGTATACACTGGCTCTGTCAAAAGCTGCTGGGAATAGATAGGTAGCTGTTGAGTAAGCTTGACTGATGTCTGAGAAGCAGAATGCTAGTGCCGTCCTGTCTTCCTATTCCCCATGGCAGAAATGATAAAAATACCAGCCTTCAATAAAAAATAGTAAGAAGAGTAAAAGAAATGTGAATAAAATGGAATGGAATTGAGTAAAAGCAAAAGAGCTAGTTAAAACATTAAAAAGTGGCTTTAGAGCATGGTAGCTAAACCTTTGGCTTGCATGGGGCCACATTGAGTGGAAAGGAATTGTCTTGGACCACTTATAAAATATATATTTTATATATTTGATCAGAACACTGGTGACACAGTGGTTAGAATGCAGTATGGCAGACTAACTCTGCCTACAGTCTGGCGTTCGAACCTGATGGGCTCAAAGTTGACTCAGCCTTCCATCCTTCTGTGGTCATTGAAATAAGGACCCAGATTGTTGGGTGCAATATGCTAACATTGTTTCTGTGCTGCCCAGAAAGCACTATGGGGTGGTATATAAATCTAAATGATATTGCTATATAGTCTAGTTTTAGAATATAAAAATACATAATAAGAGTTTACAATCTTGTTAGGCTGTATTACTAGCTGTCCAGGGCCACATGTGGCCTATGGACCACAGATTGGACATGCTTTTAACAACAGATACTATCTCCATGCCATCTTTCTCAGCATTCCAGATAGACTCACTATCACACACTCAGTAGCATAGCTTGGCACAAATGGTTTTTCAGAAATAGCCAATTTTCCAGGGACAATTTCCCAGAAATCTTCTAGGAAAAGAAAAACAGTTCATTCATTCCTCAAGGGCAGAGCACCCTGTCTGCAGTTCCAGTGGCAACACTATCAACAAGAAATGAAAAAGAAGACCAATAAGAAAAATTCTCCCACTGTGCCTTTCCTCTGGGTTTACTAAAAGCATAGAATTTCCAGGAGGAATTCTGGCTTCTCAACAAATTACTCTACAATGAAAAGCAACCTTACACACACCTTCTAATGGTAAAAATAGCATGTTTTACTCATGAGAATTTTATCCGAATTTCTTCTTTTTGGAAATGGTATCTAAAACAAAATATGCTTAATTAAATTAAATGGAAAAAGTTAGTAGGGGCAAAATGCAGGAGAATTTCCTCCTTAGCACACACACAGAGAGACACAAAAACCCCCATCCTGAATAATCTGAATGTTTGTGTCACATTTACAAGGGTGATTTTTTGACACAATATCCTCTGGGATGTTATTAACAAGAGTACTCCGGTGCTTTCATTGGTTTTTTTTTTTTAAAAAAAAAAAAAACAACACACTGAAATAAATTGCAAAAAAATTAATTAATAAAGCTTTGTGAAGCCTCCAGCAGGCAGAAATACATGTTTTACACTTGCTTTACTGATGAGAAAAGAACCACAGCAGATTATCCCAAGATACCCTGTGGGCTTTTTTGTATCCTCCTTGTAAAAATGGGGGAATTCTACGTGGTAGCCTGCACTCATGGTGTGGGTACTAACTCTATACTCATTATAATGAATGAAATGCACTGATTTTGTATTACCATGGAAGCCAGCCCATGAGAGCCTATGGCGGTGGATACCATTTGTATTTTGGGTCTAATTAGCGATTCTAAACTCCCAAGCAGATTACTGTCAACTATTTAATGGCTCATTGGCTTTAGGAGCATTTCTGATTTCTCTTTTGCAATTTCAGTTGAACAGTTATTGTGATTTGTGACTTGAAGTAATAGCCAGCAAGCTGTGAACAGGCCTCACAAATTATTGTGTTAGTTGTAGCCTTTGACAAATAAGTCGTGCTAATGCCAACTGTCTCCTTATGCCATTTCACACATGATTTTCTGGACAGCAGAATTCACTGAAATTCTTATTTTTTTTACCCCTTTGTCGTCTCATTTCTGTAATAATTGTTCTATTCTATTCTATTCTATTCTATTCTATTCTATTCTATTCTATTCTATTCTATTCTATTCTTCCATTCCATTCCATTCCCTATTCTATTCTATTCTATTCTATTCTATTCTGGATTAAGGAATGGAAAATCAACGATCTATGATCTCAGCCCATAGATTATTCACTTTAACCGTGATACTAACTTAACTGAAGTAATTCATTTAAGAACTGTGGCAAAAAAAGGTGGTAAAATGGGGCAAAACTCACTTAAAAACTGTTTCACTTAGCAACAGAAAACCTGGGCTCAATTGTGGTCATGGGTTGAGGACTGTCTTTGCTTCTTTGAACATGCTTGTTTGAAATAGTTCCTAATATAAGTATCCCCTTTATGTAAGTGTCCCTTTATCGGTACTGTTTTCTAGATAAAACCACAAGAAGATGTAACGATGCTTCTGATCTTCCCTCTTGTGGTTCCCCCCACTCCCCAGTTGACCCACCTCTTTTGATTTGTGAGGGTTACTCTGATTTTGTTCATCCAGGCAGATATTTCCATCTTACCAAGAGTGTCCCTCCTGTTAAGTTGGCAGTCGAAGAGACAATTCAGAGAAAAATAGACCCTTGCTCGGTTGCCCAAAAAAGTCAATAGCTAAATCGCTTTGCCTTTTTCTCTTCACATCCTGCCAATATCTATATATGTGGAGCTATGAGACGAATACTATATCTTTTTCTGCCAGGATCTCTTTGTGTCTCTGCATCCATTTCATTTGTCTCAGAAGCTACAAGAGGATCCAGATACGCTTCAGAAAATCTCAGGAGTTGAAGCATATAACATCTCACTTGTAGGAACCAAATCTCTGAGTTGGTTGTTGACTTGCAGATGTTTCATGATCCATCTAGGAAACATCATGAGTGTGGGTTTCGCTCCCTGCTTATATACAACAGCTTGCCTGTCGGGGTTGGTAAAGGGTGTGGTTTTCTCCTTTGCAAAATGTTTATTTAATAATTATTAATCAAATTTCTACACTGCCCAACTCAATGTATAAATGGATTTGGGCAGTTTATAGGAAAAGACATCATAAATCCATATAAAAATTATACAGTCAAAACGATGGAGAAAACATATTTAGGGCACCCAGGGCTGCACATCACTCTTGGATCCTCACGCTAGTTGGTAGGAAGCAGGAACCCCTATTTATTTGGATGTGGGCTTCTAGTAAGGTTGTGTTCTCCCCAAAATGGCAGGGCAAGCTACTGCATGTAAACAGTGATAATGTTACCTAGCAGTGATAATGTTACCTAGTTGGGTGAGGAAATGCCTGCAAGCAAACAAGAAAACCCCAGGGACTCCACAGCTACATTTATTCACTTATAGACTTGGAGTCTACAAACAAGTTTGCCCCACATCCAAGGCAAAGATGTTGTTTGTGGTGGGCTTGGCTGTTTTCCTGCCGATGTTTCATTACCAAACTATGTAATATCATGTTGTTTGTTTTTGTGTACCCCAGTAGTGGATCTTATTGTGTCATCTAACCCTAGACAGTGGGATTTATTCAGAAAATCTATTAAACTATATATTGTATGCTTTGTGATCTTGGCTAATATAAACAATTAGATGGACCAATGATTTGCTTTCTGTCTTGACATAAGGCAGCTTCTAAGTAGGGTCTGTAAAGAGTTTTGTTTACCCGGGGGAGGCTGAACAACAGAATCTATCATATTTCATATTCAGAAAAGAAATGCAATAAATATTAAAGATTGAGTCATTTGTTTGGCTTTCATTGCAATGCCATGACATTTATAATGCAAATTTATCTAATTTCCTATGTAGGAACAAATGCACAAAGTGAAGACACAGATATATTTTATAAACCTACCCTTTTCAATACTTTTATGTAATTTGCCAATCTCTTAAGGCAAGGAGTGTGCCTAAAAATCTGTGCACTGATGGAACAACTCGCAATTCTTTGTCCTAGGGAAAGTGCACTGCAAAAATGAATATAACCGTCAAAATTCATGCAAAAAGATGAATTTTGAATTGAAGGTAAATACACATGTTGCAGCCCTTTGGAATAGAAACTGCACAAGAAACCTTGAGAAGTAATGATTGTGGTGTCTTTAGTAATCTCTGAACTTGGTTGTTTTCTTACAAATTTCATTACCCAAAGTAGGTAACATCAGCACTAGTAGGAAGCGGGGTTAACTCTCATTTTATGTTCTAATGACTTGCCTTCTCAGTATTGATAGAAGGGGTCTTGGTGGTTCTTTTGTTGAGCTGTTTACTATTAGCTTGTTTGGCAGTTCCTTGATTGGGTATTGTTTGCTTCTTGATTGCTAATCTAACCTTAATATTGATGTTAATCTCTGCTCAGAGGTTGCATGGTTTAGGGTGCTGCCTGCATCCCACAGATGGGGCTTTGCTTGTTTGTGCGGACTGGTTGCTGGCATGCCGCAGCCTGGTATTGGTCCACAGACCAGGGGTTGGGGACTCCTGCTGTAGAACAACATTCTACCAAGATTTATACAGCCCCAAAAAATCTGGGTCTGAGTTAGAACAGTGTATAAGTCCACTACACAGGGTGGCTGTAGAACTCAAAATAATATCAAATATAAATTATTCAAAATGAGGGAGAAATTAAACAAAATTTCAGAAGAAAACAATGGCAAACGCTTATATATTGTTACTGAGAAAACTGGGGGTACCTGTGAAATCTCTAGAACTGAAGCTTGATTTGAAGGAGAGATTCTACAATATATGTTTCCAGAGACTAACCTGACCGTGGCATGCACTACTGATTGTTCAATCATCTAGTATTGAATCAGGAAAAGTCTTTAAAATGGGTCAGGCGAAGAGTAGGCAATGGCACCAGGACACAGTGAAACTCATCACAATCAGATGAGATATCAAAGGCACATAGTGCAACTTCCCTCAGTATTCTCATGCGACACATGTGCCTCATTCATCTATATGCTGTTTTAGTTTAGGTACTTGCAATTCTGCTGAGATTTTGGAAAGCAAAGGATTCCTGATTGCCATTTCAAATACTTATCAAACCAGTGCCTTACTTTTTATAGAAAAGTTCAGAGCTTAGCTATAGTTGAAAAATATTTGGGGGGGGGAGGAAGGAGGAAAAGGTGATGAGATCACATTCAAATGTCAGTTCTGTTCTGACAAAACTGATTGACCCAAATGATAAAGATCTTGACTTACTTGAAAAGGCTTTCTGTGATGATAAATTTACATCCATATTCAATAAAGCACACACGCTGTTGGATAGTTCCTTTCCTGATTTGACTTCCAGCCACTGAGTTCTTTAAAACTCTGTGGAGTAAGAATTGTACAGGTAACCTCAATTTGGGAGGTTATTGAATTTTCTGAGTTCTATCCTGAAGTAAGTTGAAGTACCTTCCCTAAGCAGTGATGGATCTCAGTTATAATTCTTCCAGACACAACAGGGTGTCCATTGGAATCCAACCCTTCTGGAATACTCTAGATGGGAGAAGACTGATTTGGAGTATTTTTGAAAGTGCCAGTCACCCACTCAGTATTTTGAGTTGGTCATGTCTGATGGGAGATGCTTGCCCTTTGAGTTGATTCCATTAAGATGCAGTTATGATGACCATATGAACTCCATGTTACATGCTTTGTAAGGTATTAATTGCATACTTCATTTATGCAAGCAGCTCTCCCCAATACATTCTTCTCCTTCACTTCTCTCCCTTCCCTCTATATTTTTCTCCTTCTGAAAAAGGTATTTTAATTTGTCCATTGAAAACAAAACAGTTCCAAATTTGTCCTGCATTCTTATTTTTTTTTGAAGTAGGGAATAGAGTCCCTGAGTTTAAAAAACAACAGAAGAACCAGCATAATCAATTCCTAGACTACTTCCATTCCAGAAAAAAAATAAAACAATGTCACATGTAGTAGCTAAAGTTAACAACCACAAAATAATTGGAAGCACTGAAATATTTTATAAGTCCTCTGGCTTCCTGAAGTCATACCTCTTTTGCAAAAATGATAGAAAGAATTTATCAGGGCAAATGAAATTCTTCAGTGTCTGCCTATAGAGGAATCAAGCTAATGTTTTTCATGAAGGTATGGGTTGTCCTCGACTTACAACCGCAACTGAGCCCCAAATTTTCTTTGCTAAGCAAGCCAGTTGTTAAGTGAGTTTTGCCTCATTTTACATTTGGATGGCTGGCAACTGGCAAGTACTTATGACAGCTGCAGTATTTTGGGGGTCATGTGATCACATGACCCCCAAAATACTGCAGCTGTCATAAGTACTTGCCAGTTGCCAGCCATCCAAATTCTGATCACACACGACCATGGGGAATCTGCAAAAGTTGCAAGTGTGAAAATCGGTCATAAGTCGCCTTTTTCAGGGATGTTGTACCTTCGAACGGTCCCTGAATAAATGGTTATTAAGTCGAGGACTGCCTGTATATTTGCAATGTAGGCTATTAATTAATTATTTGCATGAACAGTCTGCTCATTTTATGCCCAGAAAAGAGATGGGAGTTCAACTTTTGAGCGAGGGCCAGGTCCTTTTTAAAAAAAAAAAAATTAAAAAAAATAATCCATTTTTTCATTTTGCCATCTGTATTGAATGAAGGTAAAGATAAAGAGAGTCAGATCCACCATCTTTAGCTTGGCGCCGTGCTAGCGTCCTGCCATTGAAAGACTACCTATTTATCTACTCACATTTGCATTTTTTTCAAACTGCTAGGTGAGCAGGAGTCTCAAACCCAGACTATAGCCTCCCAGCTGACAAGTTCAGCCTCTTTAACCACTGAGCCATCACACCCCTTATTCAAATACTAATCAGATTCAGTTCTGCTTTTCCTCTTCCATTTATCAACCAATTTTTCTGCAGGTATACTCTATACCAGGGGTAGGCAACCTTGGCTCTTTTATGACTCGTGGACTTCAACTCCCAGAATTCCTGAGCCAGCCATGCTGAGGGGAAAGGGAGAGGTTTCCGAGCTGAGCCATGCTGGCTCAGGAATTCTGGGAGTTGAAGTCCACAAGTTATGAGGGGGCCAAAGTTCCCCCATGCTGGCTCAGGAATTCTGGGAGTTGAAGTCCATGAGTCATGAAGGGGCCAAAGTTTCCCTCATGCTGGCTCAGGAATTCTGGGAGTTGAAGTCCAGGAGTCATGAAGGGGCCAAAGTTTCCCTCATGCTGGCTCAGGAATTCTGGGAGTTGAAGTCCATATGTCTAAGACAGGGGTAGGCAACCTTGGCTCTTTTATGACTCGTGGACTTCAACTCCCAGAATTCCTGAGCCAGCCATGCTGAGGGGAAAGGGAGAGGTTTCCGAGCTGAGCCATGTTGGCTGAGGAATTCTGGGAGTTGAAGTCCACGAGTCATAAAAGAGCCCTGCTCTATAGTAAGCATTGTCCCATCATAGCAAGAGTTTCCTCTTTAAGTTAAACTAAAACTGTTGGATCAGTTAGCTCTTTTTTCCCAAAGCTATTCCATTTACCTCCTGCATTCTTTTTTTATATATATATACCATATTACATTTTATTCAATTAATCATATAACAGATGGCAAAGGGGAGGGGGTTAGACTGCTGTGTATTCAAATCTGTTTGCAGAGAGAAAAAGTAAACAAATGGATACATATATGTACGTGTTTGAGTGTTTGTGTGTGGATTTGTTCTTGGTGCCAGACATCTGTTGATTTTTCCAGCAGATGAAAAACAACACAAACAAGCAAATTACAAATGCCACTTAATGTTACTTGGCAAATATTATAGAGATAGAACATTGATATAAAAAAAGGAATTTAAAAAAATATAAATACCCATTGATTTAAGAATAATATAATATTATAAAAACTGGTAAAGGTCAGGAACAAGAAAGATATGCCTGCTTTGTCATGGAAAAAAGGCACTGTAGATGCCACCATGGAGAACATACCATAAGTAGGATCATTTGTGAGGAGGAGGAGGAGGAGGAGGAGGAGGAGGAGGAGAATTGTTCTTAATTTGATACAGGTCAAATTCACATTGCTAAATCAATAAAAATAGTAGTGTTTGTTGATCATGTCAGTTGGACAACAGGAACATATTTTGATGGATGATTGATCTATCATGTTGTTTACAAGGCCTCTGTCTTGCTTAAAATACAGTCACCTGGATGTTTTAGTTAATGCCAGATTGAATAATACTAAACATGATTATTTTCAACAAGCAAAACTGTACAAATAATGCTCAAGGCCTCTCTTTTTCAATCTAAACACATCAAAATTGGTTCATGTGTATTCTATCTTCACGGGCAATTCAAAAGCAAAGACCTTCACTCTATTCTAGTTTTTAAATTAATTTTTTTTAAAAAAAAAATCCATCAGTCCCTGAGGAGAGAGATTTTAGTTTTAGAAATAGAAAGATATTTATATATTTAATCATGATGCACAGTTATGCCAAATATACAAAATTAATATGTTAGTTGAAGTTGTTAAAATGTATTAATGAAGCAAGACTTTGTTTTTGTATAATCCTTTTGTCCTGGGAAAAACTTAATCCCACTAAGCACGTAATACTTTTGCAGAAAGACCTCAGACACATTCGGTCCCAGAGGATTCTTAACAGATCTGTATTCTGAGCTCTAACTTTTTAATCCACCCCAACTCATATTTGTCATAGAAGTATTCTGTTAGCATGGGCTGGATACCGGTATATCCAGTTAAGTAAATAGTAGTGTTTAAAAACCACAGAACTCTGAACGAAGCAGTTGGAAAATGGGAGTCAGAAATGTCACACCATCAAGAAGCTATGAGTATATTCTTTGTGAAAGATCACTCTTACAAGAGAAAATGTTTCACCTTGTGCTATTATCTTTCTGCCTGGTTTGGCTAACACTTGCCAACTGATGAGCAGAATGACGATGAATTGGAAAGAAAAGGGTTTCTAGGGTGGCAAATCATACCATGCTTGCAGTCAAATCAGGAATGGAATTATTACATTATTGAGCAAGGGTCTTTTTAAAATTTAAATGAAGGAGTCCTATTGGTAGAGCACCCACCATGCAGACCTACCTGGTCCCTGGTGCTGTTTCTTTAAGCCAGTGATGGGATTCAAATATGTGAACAACCGGTTCTCTGTGTGGAGTCCTTGGAGCAATACCCAAAGGATTCCCTAGATACATGGAAATTTTGAACTTATTAGACCTGTATATCCTACTCGGAACTGCTCATATACTCAGATGCTATCTTAACAGCTCTTAGGTCCTTAATTAGGACTAGAACTGTTAAGTTTTTACCAGTCCCAGACTGTGAATCGAACTGAAGATTAATAATAATAATAATAATAATAATAATAATAATAATAATAATAATAATAATAATAATAATAACAACAACAACAACAACAACAGCAACAACAACAGCAATAATAATAATAATAAAGTTGGAAGGGACCTTGGAGGTCATCTAGTCCAACCCCCTGCTCAGGCAGGAAACCCTATACCATTTCAGACAAATGACTGTCCAGTCTCTTCTTAAAAACTTCCAGTGTTGGAGCATTCACAGCTTCTGGAGGCAGGTTGTTCCACTGGTTAATTGTTCTAACTGTCAGAAAGTTTCTCCTTAGTTCTAGGTTGCTTCTCTCTTTTGTTAGTTTCCATCCATTGCTTCTTGTCCTGCCTTCAGGCGCTTTGGAGAATAGCTTGACTCCCTCTTCTTTGTGGCAACCTCTGAGATATTGGGAAACTGCTATCATGTCCCCCGTCATCCTTCTCTTCATTAAACTAGACATTCCCAATTCCAGCAATCGTTCCTTATATGTTTTAGCCCCCAGTCTCCTAATCATCTTTGTTACTCTTCTCTGTACTCTTTCTAGAGTCTCAATATCTTTTTGACATCGTGATGACCAAAACTGGATGCAGTATTCCAAGTGTGGCCTTACTAAGGCATTGTAAAGTGGTATTAGCACTTCAAGTGATCTTGATTCTATCCCTCTCTTAATGCAGACTGGCATTGTGTTGGCTGCAAGGACCAGCTGCAAGTCATTTTCTTCAGTGTCTTTTGTCATTTTGACTGGCCACTAAACGAAGGTTGTAAATCAAGGAGTAGACAAGAGCAACTCTCGCAAACTAGAGCTGAGCATACAACCCATTTTACAGACAGGGTTTTTTTACAATTTTTCATAAGAATGGTGTAATTCAGCCTGCGTTTCTTCACTCGTTCTTTTTTTCCCCCAGTGAAAAGCGCCAGAGAATTTTCCTAACAGATTTGTGCACACGTGTGTTCACAGACCTCAGATCTCGCCCTTCTTTCCCCCCCTTCGATCGGGAGCTGTTTGTCATTCTGTTTCTGCAGCGTGGGATATGCATTTATATGATTTTGAGAGACGTAACTCTTTTTCTGTTTAATCCAGTGTCAAAGAGCAAGATTTAAGGCAGAACGCTGCCTGGGTTCTCTGACATCGATCAGGTTTATTTGGAATCAGGAGGGGGTTTTCTGCTTTCCTTGAAAAACACGTCCTTTGTTAGGGAGAAGCAAAAAGGGCTGCTTGTGCTGGGCTGGATTTTCATACTCCCTAATCATTTACTTGAATGAAAAAGAAAGCGGGCTCTTTAGCAATTGATACCTGCTTTGGAAAAGCAAAACGACAGCGAAAGAACAACCGGCAAAGTACAGAGGTGTTTATTATTCCTCTCTTTGGAAAAAAACAAATGGGCTGTGTGATAACACATGTCTCTGTTTGTGTGTGCACCTGCCCACGAGTGTTAACACGGCTTTCATCCAATGTATGCTCCTCTTCACTGTGGGTTGAGCTATATGTTGCATTGTGTGCAGAAGTGTGTAGTGGCCTCATGGTTAAGATGCTGGGCTGTCGATCCAAAGATGGGCAGTTCGAGACCCAAGCACTTGGGATGGGGCGAGCTTCCATTTTAGTCCCAGCTCCTGCCCAGCTAGAGGTTTGAAAGCATATAAATGCAAGTAATAATCATAATGATAATGATAAAGTTGGAAGGGACCTTGGAGGTCATCTAGTCCAACCCCTTGCTCAGGCAGGAAACCCTATACCATTTCGGACAAATGACTGTCCAGTCTCTTCTTTAAAACTTCCAGTGTTGGAGCATTCACCGCTTCTGGAGGCAGGTTGTTCCACTGGTAAATTGTTCTAACTGTCAGGAAGTTTCTCCTTAGTTCTAGGTTGCTTCTCTCCTTGATCAGTTTCCACCCGTTGCTTCTCGTCCTGCCTTGGCGAATAGCTTGACTCCCTCTACTTTGTGGCAGCCCCTGAGATATTGGAACACTGCTATCATGTCCCCCCTCGTCCTTCTCTTCATTAAACTAGACATACCCAATTCCATCAACCTTTCCTTATATGCTTTAGCCTCCAGTCCCCTAATCATCTTTGTTGCTCTTCTCTGTACTCTTTCTAGAGTCTCAACCTCTTTTTTACATCGTGGTGACCAAAACTGGATGCAGGATTCCAAGTGTGGCCTTACCAAGGCCTTGTAAAGTGGTATTAACACTTCACGTGATCTTGATTCTATCCCTCTGTTAATGCAGCTTAGCACTGTGTTGGCTTTTTTGGCAGCTGCAGCACACTAGGTACCACTTTGGTGGGAAGGTAACAGTGTTTTGTGTGCCCTGCTATATAGTCATGCAGGCCACATGATCAGGGAAGCGTCTTCAGACAATGCTGGCTCTCTCGGCTAGGAAATGGAGATGAGCACCTTCCCCTAGACTCGGACATGACAGGACAGTGGAAACCTTTATCTTCACTTTTTTTCAGTTATATTTTTTATATCTTTTCACCTAAGTACATAGGAAGCGAGCCTGAATTGGTTTCCTGGCATATCCGGGAGGAGGATCTATGTTTCCTCTGCCAATTTCAGCTGGTTCCAGTAGAGAGTTTCTGCCTGCCAGCCTTTATTCTACTCTGTGCGGGAAGCATTTCAGCAATGAAAGGTTGAAGTCGCCCATTATAGACTCAATGTAGGTAAGGATCACCATATGCTTATTTGGGAATAATTAAGCCCAAGTGAGTCAGTTGTCCCCTATGTAATTAAAATAGCAGGTAGTTTTGGACTGAATGAAAGGGGTGGGGGACTGGATCTTATCCCCTACTGACTTCTTCTAAACCTTCGGAAGCTCACCAGAAGATATAAATAGGGCTCTGTTCACTTAAATTTTGTACATTACAGGAAATATGGTACATTCACATTCCTGATGTAGTAGAAGAATTTTTTAGTTTCAACATTTTCTAACTCTACCCCCCACCCACAAAAAGTACAATGTTGCTGGAAAGCAACCCTCCCTCCCCCTCTCTCTTTCCCTTGTCTCATTGATGGGGTGGGGGCTGATTCCATTTTTAACTCAGTTAAGGCTGATATTGCAACTAGAAAATACATCCGCAGAAATTTCCTGCCCAGTTTTCCCATCTTCTGAATCCTAATGAAGTTTTCCTTCCCCTCTTAAATTCACAGAACCTGTAACTGAAGAAGTGGCAACTATACCTCTTCTATGTCCTGTTCTGTCCACTGAGGTCAGGATGGACTACAATTGCCCTGCAGATCAGATCAGATCAGATCAGATCAGATCAGATCAGATCAGATAGATGGATGGATGGATGGATGGATGGATGGATGGATGGATGGATGGATAGATAGATAGATAGATAGATAGATAGATAGATAGATGATAGATAGATAGATAGATAGATAGATAGATAGATAGATAGATAGATAGATAGATAGATAGATAGATAGATAGATAGAGACAGAGACAGAGACAGAGACAGAGACAGAGACAGAGAGAGGGAAGGAGGGAGGGAGGGAGGGAGAGGGAGAGAGAGCCAGAACAATGACACCAGGTCCTGAATTAAAAGAATTTCCTGGGAAAATCACACACATAGTAGTAGGTCATTGCTCACCATTGATTCTGTGCTGTGATTTGTCTATTAAGTTTCTCAAATAAAAGTCAGTCTTAAAAGTCAAGTTCTACAAATCTATCATGATTTTG
>NW_015386900.1:580056-599986 GCF_001527695.2 Protobothrops mucrosquamatus
GGAGGGAGGGAGGGAGGGAGAGGGAGAGAGAGCCAGAACAATGACACCAGGTCCTGAATTAAAAGAATTTCCTGGGAAAATCACACACATAGTAGTAGGTCATTGCTCACCATTGATTCTGTGCTGTGATTTGTCTATTAAGTTTCTCAAATAAAAGTCAGTCTTAAAAGTCAAGTTCTACAAATCTATCATGATTTTGATTTTCTTTCTTCCCTGTTGAGTGGGAATTAGTAACTTATACAGTTTGTGTGATGTGAGCTATGGCATCTTATGAAATCTAGAATTTGGAATGCCAAAGATGCCCACACCATGCCTTGAAAGGAGAGTTGTAGTTTGGCAATTTATAGTTGTTTTTCCCACTCTACCAAGTACAGAAATTTATTTGCGTAGCTGCTGTATATGTGGTGTTGAAAAGACATGATATCATGAAAAAAAAACCACAGCTATCTATCTACCTACCTACCTACCTACCTACCTACATACATACATACATACATACATACATACATACATACATATCTATCTATCTATCTATCTATCTATCATCTATCATCTATCATCTATCATCTATCATCTATCATCTATCATCTATCTATCTATCTATCTATCTATCTATCTATCTATCTATCTATCTATCAATCATCTGGCTTCCAGATTTAAATTATTTATTTTATTTATTTTATTCAGTTGGGATGCTGTAATAACTGGAACTCACTTGGTGGAGAGATGGACAGCATCCCAACTGAATAAAATAAATAAAATAAATAATTTAAATCTGGAAGCCATATGTGTGTTATGTGATCACCATTTGCAATCTACTTTGCCAGCTTCCCACAAGCAAAGTCAGTAGTGCAGCTACCAAGAGATCACAAATGGTAACCATATTTTTGCTTAATGATCTGTATGGTCCTCTCTTAACAACAGCAATCAGGATTGCTGGGATGCCAATGCTAAGCAGGGTAGCCATGTGGTGTCATGCCTTATGACTGTGTTGCTTAAGGACAACATTCTAGGACATTAGATCTGAGCTGCAAAAGTCCAGGCAATCATTAGATGCCCCAAAGGTGCTTTTTTCAAGAGGCAACTGGACTTCCTTGATTTTTTGTTGAAGACATTTTGCTTCTGACCCAAGAAGCTTCTGACTGAATGGTGGAGAATGGAAGGATTTACAGTATATTCCTCACAGTCATCTGGTCACTGGAACTCTTTCTGAGAGTCATTGAAGCCACTTAGAGGCACATCTGTGCCCTCAGGGTCACCTGAATGGTGCAAATGGGCGTGAAACCTTCTTGTAACTGCTGAAAGGAGATAGGTGGTGTCATTCCTCCCCCACTGTGGAAAGAGGGCTGTTCAGTTTTAACACAGATGGCCTCTTTGATCCCTCTTTCAAACCAGCAGTTCTCTCTGTCCAAAATGTGGACTTTGCTGTCTTCAAAGGAGTGGCCTTTGTTATGCAGATGGACTGCTGAATCTTGTCCTGATGGGTTTGTCCTGATCATATCTCTTTGCCATCTGCTGGCCATCCAGATTACACTTTCTCACAACACATATTTGACACAGTTTAGGAACAGAAGAGCAGAAGAGCAGAAACATAGAAGACCTTATATACAGTCTAATCCTAACTGGCAACAAGGCTCTATCAATTTTCTTGGGATTTTTCTGCCTATGTGTCTTCTGGCACCAATAATCAAAAATGATGGGAGTCTCTCTGAAATAACTAAGGGAAAACAAATATGTGAACGTCATATTCTTTACTATATTTAATTAAATGTAATATGTGAATAAATAAAGGAGTACTTTGATGCAGTGAGCTGGAGACCTTTTATTTATTTTTTCTTTAATCAGAACAAACACAAATCTCCGCATGAAATCCATTCTTATTAAATTCTAGATTGTAAATAACATCTCAGGTGCATAGCGTTGAATTTGCAGCACAGCCTTGGATAATTTAAAACTGACTATATCTGAGTTGGGGGAAGCAGGAGGGGGAGAAGAATTCCCATAGAAATATGAATTGGCTAATAATAGGCTTCCACAACAAACAAATGGGTTAGGACGTGAACACAAAAGAAAATCAAATAGGCCATTTTCATCATTCAAGGCCAGGTGAAAGAAGTGATAGAAGAAAAGAGCAAATGAGGACACAACCCTTGTTTTGTGATCTGACGGGACTGGGAGGTGATTGACCATATTCATAACTTCTATGGCTGGGAAGTGCGTGCAGGACCTTAGCATGTACCTAGCTGCAGACCCCATTCTTCTGTTCCCAGAGGGTGATTGGTTTAAGCATCATTGGTACTAAAACAAATTACAATTGAGTTGCTTTGCCCACATTTATAACTTGAGTGACATCCAGAATAAAGATGACTGATGCTTTGAGCTGAGGGTAGATGACATCATGTTTGTGAGCATTAATGTGGAGATGAATGTTACCTAGAAAACTTCCTGCATCAGCTAAATGTATCAACGTGTGTGGGGGTTGTTGCGATGGTGGTGGTAGTGGTGTTTGTACGTGTGTGTGTGTGTGTGCATGCACTTTCAAATCAGTGTAAACTCCTTCAAAAGGCCTAGACAAGTCCTTCAAATTTTTTTTGGTCTGAAAAGCATTTGCCCACTATGGACATAATCAAGTGGCATTGAATACTTCTTTGATTATATGGCATAGGTACATAAATCAGCAGCAGTAACTGTAAACTATCCATCAACAAGCCTTATCCTAATCCATTTGAGGGCAGGGAAAGACAAGACAACCAAAATAAATATCTGTAATTGGTTGGTATATCAAAGTCATTGTTGGGCAAAGCCAAAGCAGAACAAGAGCCAAAGTCTGCATTCTGTCATTTTGTCTAAAAAGCAATTGTAATTTGGGGTGATAGGATGCTCCCCCCTTCAAAGACAGAGGTTGGCTGTATGAAAACTTTCCATCTCTATTGGTGTCTGTGTAAACTCGAGAAACAGATGTTCAATTATACGAAGCACCACCACTCCTCATGCACTCATCATTGCCCTATAAACTTTTGCTTATAAGTCTGAACTAACCTCTCTTCAGTTATTCCATTTCAAGGTTCTAAAACTGGGCTCTCCAAACTTGGCAACTTTAAGACTTGTGGGCTTCACGCTGGCTGGGAATTCTGGAAGTCTTAAAGTTGCCAAGTTTGGAAACTCTGGTTCTAAAATATTGGAAAGAACCTTAGTGGACAGAGAAAACCTCTCTCTGAGGACCATCATTGTTCAAATTTAAAAGGGAACAAGAAAGGGGGAAAACATGGAGCTCATCTCTGTTTCTCTTCTTTACATATATAGTAGATTATACAAGAAACATAGATCAGGTGAGTTGAGGGATCCAATCTTTAATTAGGCAAACATCCGCATTGGCTCTGAAAGTTGATATCACTGGACACTTGCTAATCCTAGAAAAATAATGAAGTCAATAGACTGAGTAAAAGAACATTCTCTTTAGCATTTCGATGTAGTCACAGTTACTAATTTCAGCTTACAACTTTGTCAATGGCTAAAAAAAAAATCTGAATAACTGAAATAAAAATTAATGTCCAGGACCTAGCAAAATGGATATGCAGGGATATCACTTAGAGGATTATCAGCAAACCATAAAAACACAAAATTGTGGAACCAAAAAGCTACTTGCCTGTGTCCAAATATATCTCTTTATGTTCTGTGAACAATATGCAAGTTTCATATGTGGACCCATTATCTCTTGTCCATTATCTTCGCTTCTCATAAATATGAAACCACCATTTATTTGCTAAGGAAAAACTTTCCTATCAAACTACAGATCTCATTTCTGAGAAGACTGTATGCTATGCTAGAGATCTAAAAGAAATAGATATATGCATCACCCTGCATAAATAAACACAAATGGAAAAATAATATATTGCAAGATAGTTTTTCCACAAATCAGAGAACTTCAAATTGTAGCCATCTAGGGATGGCAACATAGAGTCAATATTTTCCCTCATATTAATCCAAATTCCCATTATGGCTTTTTGACTGTACTGGATTACAGCAGAGTAAAAATAGACACTCCATAGCAATTAAGAAACGGCTTACAACAATATTAATAATGGTCAGAATGAACCTGGTAAATATGAGCAAATGGCTGACGTGACAGGTTTCCATGTGCTTGGAGACTTCTTTTTTCAACCATTCATTTGGGAAAAATAAGGGATAATACTAGCAGAGAAGCTTTTACTGGTAGTCAGAATCACTATGTGGAATCCTCTGTCTTCCACGTAACCTGTTAGGAGAGGTCTGATATACTTTTTCTGCCTGATTTGTGTTGGTGGAACTTGCCCAAATGTTGGTGGAACTTGCCCAAAATATGGTTGTGTAGGGTTCCTTCCATCTTCTCTTTGGAAGTCTCTTCCATTTTATGTCTTTCCCTTGTCTCATTTTTCAGTTTCAATATCCTGCCCAACAATCAGCAGTTGGCATTCTCTGAGTCTGGTCTATTCTCAATGAGATGGAGGTTCTAAAGTTTAACTATTTCTTCAGATGTTTTTCACTCCTATAAGCCGATGCTGCCCACTGATTCAGGA
The DNA here is from genome assembly GCF_001527695.2 of Protobothrops mucrosquamatus. Taxonomy (NCBI): domain Eukaryota; kingdom Metazoa; phylum Chordata; class Lepidosauria; order Squamata; family Viperidae; genus Protobothrops; species Protobothrops mucrosquamatus. Next base: position 584,613 of record NW_015386900.1, read on the forward strand.
ATGGTGAACAAAATGAATTGCTTCGATAATGATCCACACCCTAATAAGATTTTGTTTTGACAAGTGTCAGGGAAGGGATCAGGTGCCCAGACAATTGGTTCTTTTGGATCCAGAGACAATAAGCACACCAGTAAATAAAGCAGTGTTAAGCTTTATTATTAAGGCTTAACTCAAGCAAACAGATTTAAACGCATCACATAAAAAGCATACTTAAAAAGCATACACACCAAGCAAGATAATACACAAATCTCTTATAAGCTGACAGGAGCTCCTTAATAATAACAACAGAGATATCCCAAGGGCAGCCAATTTCCACACTATGCAGTGCTTATTTCTGTTCAGAATCTCCCCATTTAAAGGCCAATACTAGGGTTTTTATTAAAACCTGGCACCATTATTTCCTAGTCCTGCATCTATGATCACAAGACTGCAAAACCTTAACTGGGCTGCACATGACTTGAAGTCTGAGACTTTCACAGATAAGAAAACCTTTGCAACTATATATACAGATATTCGCCACTGTTACAAATTGGGTTTTTTTCTGCATTATTGTTTTTAGATATAAGCTTTATTTTTATTCATATTATTTACGTTCAGACACAATCCTTGGCCACCTTGCCCTCTAAGAATTCCTAATGCATCTTATGAGAACTTCCAGACATTTTCTTCGCTCTTGTAAGCCCGGATAAGTTGCATTGCTTTTTTTAATCAATTGAATGAGATTTGATTTTTAACAATTGTGGATTCTCTCCCTGCCCCCCTGTGCAGAGGTATGACAAATGGCAACACTGGCACTTTTATCCCAAGGCAAAGGAAGCTGTTTGCAATGGAGCTGTGTTTCTGCAAAAGTAAATAACCAGTATTTGTGCTAAAAACTGTGGTGCATAAAGAAATGCATGCCAATTGAAAGGATAGTATTTTGCTCCTGCAATTTGCTGCGAGTTGATCTCTGAACACTTCAATTCACATAAGGAAGTTACAAGAAATAAGAAACAAACTTTTTTTCTTTCATGCCCCATCTACAAATTCCCACCCAAAAGAGAGAGAGAGAAAGAGAGAGAGAGAGAGAGAGAGAGAGAGAGAGAGAGAGAGAGAGAGAGAGAGAGAGAGAGAGAGAGAGAGAGAGAGAGATGTAAAACAGATATGCATTTCAAATTGAAAAACTCTACAACATTTGTGGTAAAATGTCATTTAAATAAAATCAATAAAGCCTGAGTAGGTATGGTTATATAATGTGGCAAGAAAAAAGGGAATGATAAATGGCTTGGGACCAGGTTATTTGAGACAAATTCCTTGTGTGTCTAATCACACTTGGGCAATAAAGAATTCTATTCTGTTCTGTTCTGTTTATTCTTATTCTATTTGATGGACTGCCTCTCCCCAATTACATCTACCTGGACCACTAGAGCAGGAAGGCAGGTATGTTTCCAGTCCCAATCATCAAGGAAGTACATCCAGTGGAACTTAGGAAAAAGGTGGCATCCTCTCTTTGAAATATCTTTCCCCAGAGATAAGGTTGTCCCCAGATTGTTTCTTTTCCACAAGACTTGAAAGATACAGTTTTGTCAGAATCAAGGCTTCTCTGATTCTGTTGTTACTGCCATGGAGTGGGGGCTTGGGGGGATTAAATTGTGGGTTTGTAATGTTGCATGCTACCTGGAGTCACTATATGTGAGATTGATTGATTGATTGATTGATTGATTGATTGATTGATTGATTGATTGATAGATAAATGGAAAGGAAAGGAACGGAAAGGGAAGGAAGGAAGGAAGGAAGGAAGGAAGGAAGGAAGGAAGGAAGGAAGGAAGGAAGGAAGGAAGGAAGGAAGGAAGGAAGGATGGATGGATGGATGGATGGATCAGATTCTGGGAATCTGGATCAGAGAAACAAAATCAGAGAAGAATTGAGTTTGTAGTAGAAGCTTACTATTTTTTAACATTAAAAGAAGACCCATGTTTCCAGAAGGTCAGAGGGTTATTTTCAAAGCTAAAGAGCCGTGGTGGCACAGTGGTTAGAATGCAATACTGCAGGCTATTTTTGCTGACTGCCAGCTGTCTGCAGTTCAGCAGTTCGGTTCTCACCGGCTCAAGGTTGACTCAGTCTTTCATCCTTCGATAAAATGAGGACCCAGATTGTTGGGGACAATATGCTGACTCTGTAAATCGCTTAGAGAGAGCTGTAAAGCTATTGCTACCATCTTATTTTCTGGAAATGCAACTCACTATTAGTTAATAGAATGAGCACTGTTTTTTCTTTACTTTCAATTTAAAAAACTTCATACTTTATCAGGTACAAACTATTTAAAATTATCTCCCGCCTAATAAAAGATATCCTCAGCAATGCATTTTCCACCTGTCAATCTCACTAAGACTGAACAAACGAGCAGTTAGATTTTCTATTTCTAAAAATAGGGCACAGCAATTATTTGCTTTTGTTCCCATCAATACATTCACTGGTGTCAAGGATCCAGTTGAAATGACTGCAAGTTGCTGTCACTTTTCCGTTAGCATTAGATCTTCATCCAGATTTATTTAAACTTCAGTCACAATGTTCTTCACTGTCCCATTTTTTTTCTTTAATGTTTCAACTTTTTGTCTGAGGTTGACATATGGTGTGCACGTTATTTTTAAACACTTTATATACATTTAAAAAAAACTTCAGTTGATCCAATCAAAAGGCAACTGCACTTTCTTGGGGGGTCTTTTTTTCCTTGAAAACATTTCATTTCTCATTCAAGAATCTTCTTCAGCTTCTTGGATGAGAAGCGAAATGTTTTCATAGGGGAAAAAAAAAACAAGAAAGTCCAGTTGCCTTTTGGAAAAAGCGTCTTTGGGACAACCATGATTTGGATAATTGAGAATCTCCATAAATATTAAATCAAGATATTGTTCAATTTGCGCTTCAGAGGTAGGATTGAGCATGACTCTCCTTTTTACAGAGCCAATGAATGTGGCCTAAGTAGTAGCCAGTGAAGGATCAAAACTCCTCTCTGGATTAAGGAGATGACAAGAATTGCCTCTGTTTGGCTCCGTACAGACTCTTCCCACAAAGAAACAATATTTTCCAGCAAGTTTAAGAGATCTGGAGGTCAAAAGCTTACCTAAGCCACACTCACCACCTTTCAAAGAATCATTGAATTTGCCTATTTCCTCTTTTAATTACTTTAGGAAGTTTTTATTACAAACTTCTTTGGACTTAAGAACTTTATGAAAGACAAGTTATACTATGCTGGGATATTGCCTTTCACAAATGAAAGAAGTTCTGAGTAAGTTTTAGGATTAACAAGAGAAGCTTACATTTTTGGAAAATAGCAAAAAATGGGACTTAAAATGTTGATTTTTGAAAAATTAAGGAGCTAAATGGAGTTGAAAGAATATTTCTCCTGGGTTGCCTAAAAATGTATAAGACGGTGCAGAAAGTCTTTAAAATTAATTTTAAGTGCCGGTCTCTGACCGCAATAAAGATTGAATTAAGAAATCCTCCGGTGGGAAAGTTTTGTTGATTGGAAAATAAACAGTTGATAAGATGGGACCCGAACTATTTTTTTATAAATAAGGAAAGATTTCTTCTGCTGTATTTCTTAGGAAAAAAAGGATAAAAAAAATTATGGCTTGTAAAATTGAACGTTTTTATTAAGATTAATATACATACATACATGAACAAATGCATAGATATATATTCTGGTAGCTTTCAAGAAAGATTTGCTGATTAGGATTGAATGATGCCTTAAAAATTATCTGATGTGCCTCAATATTAAGAATCTAGTTTTAAAATGACTGTGTTACAGGTTTATTGCTATATCTCTCAAAATGGCCTGACTCACTATTAACATGATGCCAAAATCCTCCAATTTTCTGAAATAACATTTTTTTCGTGAAAGAAACTTTTTTTTTAATTAGGCTACTTCAGTATATGTGTTACTCCTGTAACACTGCAAAATGAAAGCAAGTTGTTTTGTTCTTCTTTTGACTGTCACACATCTCTCTGTAGCTTTTCTCTCTACATTTCCTGGTTTATCAAGGCTCCAAGGAAGGAATTTTTTTGTGAAGTCTTCTCTCTATGTTTAACGGATGTATATGAAGAACACATGGATGGGCCAAAGTCCGTCTCTCTTTTAATTTCTTTTTTAGTGCTATCTGAAATGGTATACCACGAAGCCTCCTTTCCTTGTTACCTTCTGGGAGGAGGGGGCTTCGTGGTATCAGTAGCAGAACATCCAGATTCAGCCATAGTTTCATTTCATACAGCATTAACCTTGTGAACTCTAAAGCTTCCTCCTTCCATTATGTATTCAAGATGGACAATATTTAATATTTATTTGTTGTGGGTCTATACATACGTTGTACATAGTATGTTTAGATGTGTGTCATGTATGTGTTTCACTTTGAGAGCGGGCAACTAAATTTCATTTTTGATGTGTGCCGTTGTGCCCACAGTAAAAAAATGACAATAAAGGTTATCTTATCTTATCTTATCTTATCTTATCTTATCTTATCTTATCTTATCTTATCTTATCTTATCTTATCTTATCTTATCTTATCTTATCTTATCTTATCTTCTCATCGTCTTGCCTTGCCTTGCCTTGCCTTGCCTTGCCTTGCCTTGCCTTGCCTTATCTTATCTTATCTTGCCTTACCATCCCATCATCTTATCTTATCTTATCTTATCTTATCTTATCTTATCTTATCTTATCTTATCTTATCTTATCTTGCCTTGCCTTGCCTTGCCTTGCCTTGCCTTGCCTTGCCTTGCCTTGCCTTACCTCACCTCACCTCACCTCACCTCACCTCACCTCATCTCATCTCATCTCATCTCATCTCATCTCATCTCATCTTATCTTATCTTATCTTATCTTATCTTATCATCTAAAGGTACAGATAGCCCTTGACTTATGACCACAAGTGAACCCAAAATTTTCGTGGGTAAGCAAGACAGTTGTTAAGTGAATTTTGCCCTATTTTATGACCTTTCCTGATGGCTTCCCCACTGACTTTGCCTGTCAGAAGGTCACCCAAAAACGGTGGCATGACCCTGGGACACTGCAATTCTCATCAATATGAACCAGTTGCCTACTGTGCAAATTTTGATTCCATGACCACGGGGATGCTTGCAATGGTTGTAAGCGTGAAAAATGGTCATACATCACTTTTTTCCCCCAATGATGTTGTAACTTTGTACAGTCACTAAATGAACTGTTGTAAGTTGTGGACTACCTCGGCTCAGTTTTTTTTAAAAAAAAAACCAAACAAACATCATGCTATGTGTTTGACATTTAATTCAGGGACTTTTCAATGAACCAGGGAAGAAAACTTGAGTGGTTCATTTACATATACAGTATCTTAACACAGGAAAGAACAAAAAAAAAGTCCCCAGGTTATTGCAAGGTGAGTTGTGTGTTTCATTTTAAATTGCATTTTATCAAATTCCATTTTAAATTGCTTTTATCAAATTTTAGTAATAATTTGTTTCTGGAACTTTGCATTTTGATATGGCCTCAGGGTAAATAGATAGATAGATAGATAGATAGATAGATAGATAGATAGATAGATAGATAGATAGATAGATAGATAGATAGATAGATAGATAGATAGATAGATAGATAGATAGATAGATAGATAGATAGATAGATAGATAGATAGATAGATAGATAGATAGATAGATAGATAGATAGATAGATAGATAGATAGATAGATAGATNATAGATAGAAAGATAGATAGATAGATAGATAGATAGATAGATAGATAGATAGATAGATAGATAGATAGATAGATAGATAGATAGATAGATAGATAGATAGATAGATAGATAGATAGATAGATAGATAGATAGATAGATAGATAGATAGATAGATAGATAGATAGATAGATAGATAGATAGATAGATAGATAGATAGATAACCCTAACTCAGGGGTAGGCAACCTTGGCTCTTTTATGACCTGTGGACTTCAACTCCCAGAATTCCTGAGCCAGCATGGCTCAGCTTGGAAACCTCTCCATTTCCCCTCAGCATGGCTGGCTCAGGAATTCTGGGAGTTGAAGTCCACGAGTCATAAAAGAGCCAAGGTTGCCTACCCCTGCCCTAACTCATAACCTATAAGCTTAAAGGCAATAATGCTCTCAAGGACAGACAATGAAACACAAGGGGGGATGATGTTGCAAGATATTACAAACACACACGAAAAAAACAAATTAAAGAAAAGGCAAAGGATGCCTAAGACTAGGCTGTGGCTTTTCAGGTAAGCCTATAACCAGACTTTCTCCCAAAGAAATGCATTGAGCCTTGCTGACCATATTTACACAGATAACCATTCAATTTTTCCTCCCACGTGAACAAACGAAAGATTGTCAATGAAGTAAATCATGACATCGAATGAATTTAATGTGTTTTCTCCCAAAGATTAATTCCTATAAAAATATTTTTTCCTAATTAATCACTTAGCCACTTCATTAAGTAATGTCATTTATGAAAAATGAGACAAAAATAGAATCTTCCCTGCTTTTCTGGATAATTAATTTTTATTGTGATCGCACTGTCGGCAACCTATTCGCTTAATGGGGTGTGGGGTTGTATGTGCGTAACGTATATCAAAGTACATAGGCCATTAAAGGAAGATTTTTTTCCAACAATATGCTCACAAATATAGCTATTAAATTGAAGATAAGATGGAAACAAGGATCACTTTTTAAATGATAAAACGGTTCAGAAACAATAGATTAATCAAGGATAGGCTACAAGATTATTAACTGGAACTGGATAAGTTGATTATGTTAGCCCAGCTTACTGTCTTTCATTCTGAATCTGTGTAGTTTTAAAGAGCCAAACAGTTGGACTCACAATAGACTGATTAAGATCCTGAGGTCATCCTCACTGCTTTTGTGCCTAAGTTGTAGCTGATGGAGAATTTTTTACTGATCCATCTATAATGGTAGTCAAGGAAATCATGAACACCCTCATTTCAGCTGTAAAGCAGGTTTCAGTATAACAGAATAACAAAGTTGGAAGGGACCTTGGAGGTCTTCTAGTCCAACCCTCCTTCTCAGCTCATTTCAGACAAATAGCTGCCCAATATCCTCTTAAAAATCTCCAGTGATGGAAGATCCACAACTTCAGGAGGCAAGTTGTTCCACTGATTGTTTTGTTACGAAATTAGTTCTAGATTGCTTCTTTCCTTGATTAGTTTTCATCCATTGCTTCTTGTCCTACCTTGAGATGCTTTGGACAATAGGTTGACCCCCCTCTTCCTTGTGGCAGCCCCTCAAATATTGGAACAATGCTATCATGTCATTCTTTTCATTAAACTGGTCATATCCAATTCCTGCAACCTTTCTTCATATGTTTTAGCCTCCAGTCCTCTGATCATTTTGTTGCTCTTCCCTACACTCTTCAAGAGTCTCAACATCTTTTTTATAACATGGTGACCAAAACTGGATGCAGTATTCCAAGTGTGCTCTTATAATGCCATTATAAAGTGGTATTAATGCTTTGTGTGAACTTTGTGTGAACCTCTGTTAATGCAGCCTAGGATTGCATTGGCTTTTTTTGTTGTTGTTGTTTCTTTCCTTTACCACCTGAAGGCCACACAATGTGGACTTTGTAGTACTGACATCATGGACTTTGTAGTATTGTTGTACTTGCTAACTAACATAGTTATTTTGCGTTTTAAACTGACATATTTTTCTCCCTTTTAAATGATGTTAATGGTTTACCAACCCATTAGAGGCTGGAATATAAATGGATTGGCTGATAATTCTAACATTCCTAGACTTAAAGATAAAATCTGTCTTTGCATGTAAGATGGGTCTCGGGGTTCCCTCTTTGATTGAGAGGAATCCTTTTCAATCAGAATGTGCAGATTATTATGTCTTCTGCTTCTTCTTCTTGGTAATTTATCATGCAAAAATCCTCCAGTATAAATGAGATTTAAGCCTGGCTCATTGACCCATAGCAGGTGGAAAGTTACCCTTTTCTTGCCTTCAATTTATCTTTACAATTCTCCTTGTCTGGTACCATCTGATAGGAAGAGAAGATTTTTTGTTTCATTTTTCCCCACATAATTTCCCCTAGGATCCATGCAGCAGAAAGATAACTAGAAAGATGGTTGATATTGGATGCTACCATTTCTGCAACCTATAATGGATAATGTCTGCTATTGTTAGATATTGGAACAATGTCAACACACAGTAATGACTCAGATGAGGCTATGTAGGGCACGGAGACATACAAAGGTATAATTCTTAACATCTAATGTAGAGTTCTGGCAGCTCTGATCTAGCAGCAATATCTCAGGTCACTCAGCCAAAGTATTAGAAATTAGGTGCTCTATATCTAGCAGGTCTGTCTATATTTGTATCAGAAGCATCTACAAAGCTAACCAAGGAGTCCTTCTGGATTGAAGGGATTTGCCAGTGAAAACACTATTGCCCAAGGAATGCCCAATTGTCAAAAGTAATGCGATCTTCAGAAGGGTCCACTTCGTGTCCCCCATATCTAGCAAGCGAGAGGGGCCGATGCAATATCCTTGGGATCAAAAACACCTCCAAGAGGCTTTTGTGGTCATCACCAAAACAAAACAATTGTTTATATACCTAGCAACATCACTTTGTGGAAAGTCTCATGTGACCTCAACAAGAATGCAAACATCTAATGGGATTTTGCTCTTCTATAAAATATTGCAGTTCTTCTAATCCAGATTAACTACACAAAAAGTAAACCATGCGCTGTGTGGTTTATTATAAAAGAGAGAGGACGGCTCCTTGTGACCCTATGCTTAGTTACACAAACTATTTGGAGGAGCCATAATTCTGTGGTTGAATTACTGCTTTCCATGCAGAAGATATCTGATTTGAAGACTAGAAAAAAAATGTTCCTTGAATCCCATGGAGTCACTGCCAATAAATGTTCTGATACTAATGCTTCTATGTTGGAAGCACCGAAGTGCTTCTGTGGTGAAAGGATTTGCCCGTGACATCGCTGTTGCCCAGAGAAAACCCAAGTGGGGGCTCCTTTTGTGTCACCGTGAAGTTGCCCACAAAAGTGGTACCCATTTATCTACTTGCCAGCTTTCAAACTGCTGGATTGGCAGGACCTGGAGCTTGTGATGGGAGCCCACCCCACCCTGTGGCAGCAATGAGTCTCAAACTCAAGGCTGCTGATTGTCAGCCCAGCGTTCTAATCTCATGAGCTATGGCGCTCCAGTTAACGTTAGGCCAAATGGCTGAATTGAATGTTATAACGCCAGTTTCACATTCTTATGTTCCTGATAAGTCTTAACATTCTGAAATCCTCTGTAGTTGGGAAAGCAGAATCACTAACACTCTGGCTAGAGTATGTGCTAGCATTGGAAGTTATCTCTCAATGAATTATTTCATCCTTAACAAAGACAGACTCAGAGAAAAGATGAGGTTAAAACGGGAAACTTCATTTAACCTTCTTTCAGGTTTCAAGGTATTTGAGTCTTCTAGCTATGTTTTTGCTTTTCACAGTAGTCGTCAGTGTTGCTAAAACTTTAGCAATTGTGTTAAAATATCCAAGTTCTTTTTTTAAAGTCTAAAGTTAAAAACTCTGAAAATATTATTCCAGCCAATTCAATTGAAAGGAAAATCTGTTTTCTCACCTAACATGAAAGAGGCGAAATTATTAAAATTGTAACATTACAGTTGTACAGTGTTGAACCAACTAATTTGTCAGAGGAAGATGAAATACAGAATTATGCATTCATGCCTTGTCATTCACCAAATGGCCTTTAAATCATTGCTGGTATTCTGTCAATGCATTCCTTATTATACTTCAATTGATAGCTCACAGTATTTCAACAAAAGCATTTCATATCAGAAAGGAAATCAGTGACACATTTCCATCCATCATCAATTCATTACCTCTTCTCACTTGCCCTCTGCCTAGACTACCTTTGTAAATAAATAAATAAACAATGACAGCGAGCTATCAAAGACCTAAATTAGTGGCAAACATTTCAGAAGAACTGAGAAAGAGAAGGAAGTGAATCAGTGCAGCTCTTTCCTCTCACTCTGCCAACCCCATCATTAATTATCTCTGTTTTTAGTATAAAGCCAACAAGAAAGTCTTTTCACTTCATAAGTTTTCAGAGAGAGAGAGTTAATGATAGTAGCTTCCCTCCAAAACTAAAATTAATAGGATTTCTTTTCACATTTGCATTTTAGTGTGAGTGTGTGTGCTTGAAGAATACTCAAATTGCTGCTACGAAAATTATTTGCGTGCAACATAGAGATAACTTGGATTCCTCCATTTGATATTGGAACAGTGTAAATAAGACTATGATTAGATCAACAAGTTCACTAACATGAAAGGGCAAAGGAAAGTTTTTTTCTGAAACTTTGGATGATAGAGAATAATGTAGTAATAAAGTGTAAGTTGTTTGGCTGTTTGCTATGCAGGAGTAATAGCAGTCTGATAGCTGAGCTGATCAAACTCTTCTGTAGATCATCACTTTTGAACCTTTGGGGAATTCCTTGAAGTTTCATCAATGATGCCTTGAAGAAAAGATAAACAGTAGGCACAGATGCCAAATGGTTAGTAAGTTTCACCTGCAGTGTGGAAATGTAAAGTAAATGTAAAATAATACAATAGCTCACACGGTTGCATCAGTCAGACTTTGACAAAGTACATGGCCAGGAACAAAAGTGAGAATATGTTGGAATATTTTTACAGATCTATAATAAACCCTGGGTGTAATCCCTTAAGGTTAAAATTTTGAAAGGAAAGCTACTGTTCAAGAATGCCTGGATTTCAGCTGCCATGGTCATAGGATAGGGTGAGGAAAGTTTGGCCTTCAGTTATTTATTAAATTTATATGCCCAGTATGAATGCCAACCTCAGAGAATCATAGAATATAAAAAATGTATTTGAATTCAGGATGCAGATTTGAATTCTGCATTTATATGTGTATTTGCTTTAATTATAGATGCAAAGCATGTTTTCTCTGCATAAGATTCTCCCTTATTGGGATGTTGGGATGCATTTCTTCCTTAATAGAATCATGGACTAAGACTGACGGAAGGGACCTTGAAGATAATCTAATTCAATCTCCTCTCCAATGCAGGAATCCATTACTTCACTATCAAAGGTCATCCAGCCTCTGCTTAAGCAAAAGTCCATTACTGCTGGAGTCAACCTATTTGATTGTTTTTGTTTTCAAAATTTTTTTTATTGTTTTCAACATAAGAAAAAAAAACACATCACAAATACATCACAATTGAAACCCCCCCCCACCCCCCACCCGGACTTCCCAAACCTAATCCCCGGATACTATTCAACTAAAAGTAACCTTGTACTAATATCCCTAACTCCACAAAATGTTATTCTACATAAGTAGGTGAAATATATGTATATGTAAAAAAAAAAAAAAAATTTTTTTATCTAAAAACCTAGCTTATATTCCACCATTCTATGCTTATTTTGAATATAAACAATCCATCTTCTCCATATTGATAAAAATTGTTCATTTGAGTGATCCTTCAGATAAGCCGAAATCTTTGCCATCTCAGCAAGATGCGAAACTTTCAGTCTCCAGTCCTCTATTGTAGGTAAAACTTTACTCTTCCAGTTTTGAGCTATCAGCAAACGGGCAGCAGTTAAACAATACAGCATCAAGTTCGTTTCTTTTACATCCAAATTATGTGTGATACCTAGGAGAAACAACTGAGGCAAAAAAAAAAATCTTCTTTTAAAAACTTGCTGCAAATTCCACCATAATTTTATCCAGAAGGCCTTAATAACCTTACAAGTCCACCACATGTGAAAAAAAGTTGCATCTTGTTGTCCACACCTCCAGCACTTGGATTCATAGTTCTCATAAATGCGAGACATAGTTGCAGGATCCATGTGCCATCTATAAAAACCTATTTGATTGTTAAAACCATTTCTTTCCTGATATCCAGCCAACATCCATCTCCTTATATTTTAAACCAATTATCATTTGGAATAATATTGAACAATTTGTATTATTATTTATGTGGCATTCCTTCAGATGGATTTTTTTAAATGTATTTCCCCTTTTTAAGTTGTTTACATTCTTGTTTGCTCTCCTCTGGATATTTTTCTGTTCATCAGTAATCTGATCTGACTCCATAACAGTATTATCAATAGCATTTAGGCTTATATCCTGCCCCATAGTGCTTTACATCAGACGTCTCCAACCTTTTGGGCACCAGGGACTAGTTACATGGAGAGAGGTTTTTCTGTGGACCAGAGAGTGTGTGGTTTCAGGTGCTGCTTGCATCCCGCAGATGGCGCTTTGCTTGTTTGTGCGGACCGGTTGTTGGCATGCCATGGCCCGGTACCGGTCCATGGACCCGGGGTTGGGGACCTCTGCTTTACAGCATTCTCTGAGTGGTCTATAATGTAAGCATTATTTGCATATTGCCTCTAACAATCTGGGTCTTGATTTTACTTCCATCTTGGAAGGATGGAAGGCTGAGTCAACCTCGAGCAGTCAGGATCAAACTCCAGGCTGTGGGCAGAGGTTGCTTACAATAGTGCATCCTAACCACTGTGCCACCAGGGCTCTTAAACACCACATTGGTTGTTTCACCAGTATCCTAGTTTTGCTGATTTTTAGTAAGAAGTCTGGATTTTCACCTTCAGCCAAATGACATTGAAAACCTCAGGGAGAGACTCCTGAAATATAAGCATTCGCCAGTTCTGCTGTTTGACATTTGCCAGCATTAACTTTGTTCACAGCTTCTCTCAAAATGGCTGGCCTTTTTCCAGTTAGGAGAACAGTAGATGGATTAATTATAGGCCTGACCACCTGCTTCACCTAATGCAAACAATCTGAATTTGTAGCTAATTTGAAATTGGCAGCCATGGTCCCTGTGAATATGGAAATGGGGTTGGGTTTGCAGAACACTGTTGTAAACCTATGTAATAAATTCCGAATGCTCCGTTCAATATTCTGCAAAATAGATTGAAAGCTGAAAATGAGATTTTATTCATTAAATCCATGTACCTCTCCGGAATGGAAAGGGGAAAGTGATTAAATGCCATTCAGGCTTACAAAACAGCTCTTTCTCTTTGGGCCAGAGCATTTCATGGAGGAGACATTAAAGGCCAAAAAGCATTAAAAAAAATTTCAGAACTGGGAGAAATCAAGTTTTGAGGGGATTTACAAGAAGGCTTCTGGTCATTACTGAACTTGGATTGGCAAATTCCAGTAAATGTCCCCATTCTTGCAGTACTTTCTGCAGTACAGAAATATTCCCGACATTCCAATAGCTGGTACACAAGCTTGTTGAAGGCTATCTTTCATAACTAATTATTTAGCCTATTCCTTGTGATATCCAATCTACCTAAAGACTATTTCAATTATACTGTCAAAATGGAAGATTCTTGACAGAAAATCAGAATCAATGGAACCAAACTGCAAGTCAATCCCCATCATAGTTAATACAGTGTTCAATAGTCACTTGATTTTTTTTTAGATCTTTTAGATTCAGGAAACCAAAGGGATTTTTTTTTATTGATTCTGGCATGGAAGTTGCTTTCTCTTGAGATTAAGAAACAATACTTCAACTAATAGTACTAGTTAACAATAGCAGTGATATCATCTTGGTTAGTCCAGTCAACCTTAGTGGTCAATATTGACCATTTGGGGGAACCCCAACCTAAACTCAGGTAAAAGATGATTTTTGAAACAGGAGAGTTTTGGATTCAACAGTTTAGATTTGGCTCCCTCTCCTGTCTTCTCCTGGACTGTGCTGAACATCACCAGATTGTCTGCAGTATCTGGAAAATCATTATTAAGCCAATAACTTCTGGTGGACGTGTTTTAAGAAATAATGTCAATTATAGCGTTGTAGGACTTCATTATTTCAGTCTATTACCTGCAATGAGTTATTCTGAAACAAGGAGTTCAAATTGATAAAAGGCAAAAGGAAGTCAATAGCTGAGATTGTTGAGATTAATTGGACTTCATAAAGGATTTCTCTTGATTTCTTTTTCCCAAGGAGGCTTCCAATAATTTCTGCAGTTTACCCCCCATCCCCAAATATTACGTTTCAATTACCAGACTTTAGGTGGGGGGATAAAAAAGAACTAGCTCTCCATCAACACTTCTATGATCCACAGATCTCCCCTAGAGTGAGCAAGTCTTCAAGATTTGCCCACAGGGAAGAGAAGAGAGTGTGAATCTTTAGAACAATGTAAGGTGGCAAAATGGTCGTTTTTAAGGTACTCTAAGTGGTGCTTTCACCTTTTAAATATCTTATAGATCTCAGCATGCCAAGAATCAAGGACACATGGGAAATCATAGTGTGGGAAGAACTAGAGGTTAAATCTTCCATAATGGAAATAGCTGAAGGTCTTGTCCAGTGCATTGTGAATCTTCTGCTATGACTTTAAAACCACATGCCCTGAACTTTTGGTCCATCTACAACAGCTTCGTTTCACTTAACCCATGATAATTGCTGTCCTAGAAATACTGAGAAGTGAACTACAACAACTAACTACAAATTATTGGCTATGCTTCTAGGAAAAAAAATACTTTTTTCAACTGAATTCAATCATTTGACTTCTCTTGGCTTATATTGGACCTGGATTCAAAGACACAGATGTCTCTTAAGAAAGTTTACTACAATGATTGAGAAACTTCAGTAACTGCCAAGTTCAAAATCTAAGCTTGCTTTATACTGGATTCCAGCACCTTCCTTTCTGCTTTTTTGGTTATTATAATGGGATACTGATTTTAGCCTATTTATTTTTGCTCTTGCAACTCTCTCACCAGTTCTCATTTTTTTCACACCATTAGCAAAATGTTTCAGAACATGCAACTGCAATTTCAGTTCCAACTTTCTAGTATGAGAAAGTCAAAGAAAATGGACAGTACTCTCCCAATCTGCTCTGCTTAGTTAGATCTTTTAGCCCCTTGAAGAAGGCCTACGGTTCATTTTCTGCATCTATATATTTTTTTTCCACTAGTAAAGTAAGCCATAAGAAACAGTCCTCTGATCTTTTCAGCTTTTTTATTGATTAAAACATGTATTAATTGCTTTTAAAAATATAGATCTGTGAGAGATTTCTGTAGATAAACTGTAGATACGCCTTGTTCAAAGGGAATTAAAATTAACCTCATATGGGCAATATATAGGATATAGATAGCTTTATCAAATACCACTAAAAACAAGTTGCAATTTTATTTTGGCTCATGTGTGAAGAATTCTTCTTCTTCTTCTTCTTCTTCTTCTTCTTCTTCTTCTTCTTCTTCTTCTTCTTCTTCTTCTTCTTCTTCTTCTTCTTCTTCTTCTTCTTCTTCTTCTTCTTCTTCTTCTTCTTCTTCTTCTTCTTCTTCTTCTTCTTCTTCTTCTTCTTCTTCTTCTTCTTCTTCTTCTTCTTCTTCTT